>NW_020272943.1:392713-515684 GCF_003268045.1 Sipha flava | reverse complement strand
GCACGCACTATAACAAAAGCACAAATACAAATAAATATAGTATATAAGGGTACATGTTTGTTAGTGTGAAACTTAGTATAAACATGCTGAGGGGGTCTGAGAGACTTGAGAAAAGAGTACAATAATAATACAGTAAAACCTCCTAAAATTTCTAAAACGCACTCCCTATAACACGAATATGTGCTGGGAAGATTTACTTACATTTTCATTCATTGTTTCGGATTCCGAATTATTGCAATTAACAATCATATATTGAGAATTTGATGTCCTCCGCGATCATCAGAACCGAAAATATATTCCAATTTGTTATTTTAAATTATAAAATTTTTATCAGCAAATATGTAATAAAATAATTTTACGTCAATTAAATAAAAAAATCTGTAAATTTAAATAAAAATATATTTAGATAAAACGTTACTTATTGACTTAAATTTTGAAATTGTACAAAAATATATTCAAGTTCTTTTACATTTTTTTTCTTTTTTCTTATGTTCTCCCTGTAACGGAAACTCCTTTATAACAAAAAAAAAAAAAAAAATCCGTTAGTTCAGAGTGAATCCGTCATGATGAGGTTCTTGTAGATATTTCTGTAGACGTTTCACGCACTACAAAACACAGTTGCACGGAAATGATCGCAGCAGAGATAGACACAGAATTCCTGACTCAAAAGTATCGTTTTGCGTAGAAATGTAGTACACGTAGATAACTACTGTTGTTAACCGTATTATTACATTCGTAGCCTGACACTATACGAGTGGCTTTTTACGTAAAATGACGTTATATATCGTTATTTTGACAGAATATTATGAAAATTATAAATGTAAATGTATTTTTATTCGTACATCTAAAAGTTCACCGGAAAAATTGTACGCCGTGCTTTCAACGCGAATACGCGTTTCAATAAATCGAAAATTTGTACGGTCATAAAAAAAAAAAATAATAATAATAATAATAATAATAATAAAACATACAATTATGGAATAAAATCACGGCATAATTTTTATTATGAGATGGTATACAGTTCGAGACAATATACTACGGACGATGTGAGGTATTCGTTTCATCGTGTAATTTTATTTTTTCTCACCCACTGAGAAGATATACCTAAGAAGTGTTACCTATAATTTGTCATATTAAAATTTTTAGTTTAGGAAAAATATCAAATTTAAATTTTATTTTAATATGGTTTAATATATTTATTTTATATATGATATTTTTATTTTAATATTATTTTATTGTTTATTATAACTTATTATATTATAAAGGTATATCCTATCTAACTAACGAAAATAATTTATTACTTTTCGCTATTAATGTTTTTGCTATTAAAATATTTCGCAATTTTTACTTCCATGATTTTAACTGTCTGCAAACGCAGTTCATCGACAGACGTCTAAAGGATACTAAACCGTTACAGCGTTCGCGGATGATGATACTTCATGGCAAATGAGCTTTTTTCGAATTTTTGTTTTTTCTTTTTTTCTACCGGCAAAATAACCATTTAAATATTTAATAATCTTCGTTGTACTTGTCGCGTTGACTGCAATGATTTGTCGTTTTCCAAATCAATTGGCCGTGCGCACGTTTGTCATTGAAATAATAATAACAGTTCTCATAAATTTTACCGCGATGGCCGCCACCGGGATTATAGGATCGTAAAATTATTATTGTAACTGCAATCGTTCGCGTCGTTCCCCGCGTGTGTTAATATTTTATTTTTACCAATACCAATTGCACGCAAATTATCTTTTCTTTGATCCGTTAACAAACGATATTATGACAGTGATACAATTTTCTACGTGTAACACTTACGTGTTGCAGTACAGTGCCGGAGATGTACGAAAAAGTAACATAAAACCACTTCTTTAGTGATTTTATAGAGTACACACCTTCGGTTATTCACGAACGCTTGTGGAACAATATAACGGTGTACACTTCAGCGGACTTTTGTGTACTTAATCGTTATTCTTTTGAATTGTAATTAAGTTCTTGATTACGTTTTGTGTTTTTAGTGAAAGTAAGATAAAAAAAAAAAAAGAAATTGATAAAAATATTTATGTTATCGCTCTCAACTTGAAGAATCATATATAACTACTGAATATTGTACTCTAAATTTTCATTTCAATAGTATTTAGACGAAAAAATGTTTATTCTAAAATGGATGTTCGATACAATTGTTAAAGTAATATGTATTATATAAGTCATAAACTTCCCGATGTTAGTTAATTCTTCATATATAAAATTTGCTTTTTTTTTTTTTGCTACTAAGATATTAAATTATATGCATTTTACGAGAAATGTTGGTTTTTTTATCATATTACATACGATATTAAAAAAAAACCCCATGTTTCATCACGGTTTTGTAGAACTTAGATTATTACAACTCCCCTATATTTTAGTTCCAAACATACTTCAATGTGATATTCCACTTATCCATCGGAATTCATTTTGCGGACTCTACTCAATTCATCTGATAAAATCAAATGACAAGTACCATTTTATATGCTTATTTCATCGGCTACTTCATTGGTTATATATAATTTGGTTTCAAACAAGAATAATGGTATAATTTGTTTTTGATGTTGATGGACGCCCAGAACGATGGTCATCTTCAATGGATGTCCGATTTCCTTTAGAATGTTTGAACCATTCAAAAGTTTTACAGCGGTTTAGTCAAACGTCTCAAAAAGCCAATTTAATCAATTCAAAAGTTTCCGTAATACCCTTACCAATTGCGAAACAAAATTTAATATATACGCAATGCTCTGTAATATTATCCATCGTGAATACGCTATTTTATACAAAACGACTGAATTTGAACGCGTACTATCAATGACAAATTGGAGATAATGATTATATTTATATACTGAAATTAAGGTCATTGTTTTTAGATTATTTCGGTATAACAATATTACTGTTACCAATAAAAGTTTTAGTAAAATTGTAATCATAATTTTAGTCTGGGTATTTATTGAACACAAATATTCTATCACACAATATGTTATTAGTATAATACATACAAAATTATAAATTTCATTGAAATTATGAAATTAATTACCGTTGATTTAACTAAAACTCTAAATATTTTTTATGTTTAGAGAAAGTATTTAAATGTATATAAAACGTAATGTAATAAAATCCAATACCCAGTATATGATTATAATTACAAAGTTCTAGAAGTTTTGTTGAGTATTAGCCGTTTTCAATGTTAAGTTTTGACAGTTCCAAACCCCTTTCAGTATTTCCTTAAACTTAATAGGATCTATAAGAGCTGAGTTTAAATCAAATAAAAAAAAATTCTAAGTTAGTAGAAACCACTGATTACTTCATAAAACAAACTCTGGTTCTCATACATATCATGAATCCAACGAATCTTTCAACGGTCTAGCATTATTTTACGTGGACAGATTGTCATATAATGTTGTATTTAAAATTGCTATTACTAAAAAATAATTACCTATATTAGATATCATTAGATATTTTAATTAATTAAAATATCAACTTATAGAATGATTTATTAATGTTTGATCGGAATTCAAAAATTCTAATTTAAATATGAGTATTTATTATCGAAGAAATTATTTGTTATTGTTGATACATACAGAAACAAAAAATAAAAACTGAATATTAAACTATAATTTGTAAGACATGAATTAGGAATTAACATTATTTTTGGTTTTTATGGTAATGCTATGTTTCATTGTAGGAGTTTAGATTAACTATTGTTTGTGTGAATTTAATTACATGAATTTTATATTAATAATCTTATTAAGTAAGTTAAAAAACAAAAAAAAAATAGTATCAATAAAATGAAATATAGATTTATAGAAATTTAAACAAAAGTTATGTAATTACAATGATTTAACGTATGATAATTTATTGTTATTTTAATTAAAAATAAACAAGAATTAAGTCACATTACGAAACAGATAAACAGATATTATGTAGAATATTAATAGTCGAATAGATTGTTTAATGTTATAGTTGTGTTTATATTCTTTTTTATAGTATTATTTACATATAACATTTGTATTATTGAGATTACTGAACAACTTTTAGTCATTAATTATTATTTTGTTCAAACAGTGTGCAAGTGAACCTTTTCGAAAACAATTAAAACTGAATGCAACAAAATTATTTTTTCAATTATCTATTGTTAATGAATTTATAATTAAACTATTAGTAGATATTAAATCACAGTGTACTTCATTATTCAATGGACCAAAGAATTGTAGAGTATTTCTTGAATACGATTTCATTACGTGTGTTGTTAAAGGTTTCTAAAAATGTAAAAAAATAAATATTTGAGATATAAATACATTTAATGTTTTCATTGTATAGGTATTGTAAATATTATGATATACAATGTAAATCAGAAAAGTAATGGGTAATATGATGAAAGTGTACCTATATGTATGTGTCAACATTTTTTTTTTCGAATTCACGGTTTGATAGGATGGTCAATGAATAACATTGGTATTCGATACTAATCTATAATTTTTTTTTACGGTGATTTAACGTATTTTTCGTTTTTAATCGATGTCGGGGACCGAAGAAAAACCTATTAATTTATTTTTATTTTTCTTAAGTATTATAGACGATTTAGTATAATTCATGTTCCCATGTCAAGCTGGTCTCAAGTTCTGCATGTTTCTTTATATTATATTTAACTACCGTTGCTATGGTTTACCACGTGGTCTTTTCCTGTTCAACTTGTTCACAAATACCGTCTTGATAATATTGTCGTCGGCACTCCAGATGTAGCTTGCCCACTCCAATGCTCCTCTTACAAATTGTATTATATTTCCTTTTCCATATAATTTCTGCACTAGTTCGTTTTATATATAGCTATTTGTTTTATGTGTCGTTTAAATATGAGCGATCACATGGAACGCAGTATAGTCACATAGTATGAAGTGTAGTGTTACTAATTGAATTATGACGATAATCTATAATAAAATCCATAATTTTTAGTATTTCTATTTTTTGGTGGAAGTTTTAAATATCGATTAATATCTGTTTTGGTAACAACGGATGTAATAATATACACTATTTAATGTTTTATTGGTGTTGTCTTACGTATAATTTTGTAGTGTAGTACGTGCTATTTGCTATCATACTATTTTTGTGAGGTAATTAATTAAAATTTCATGGAAAAATATGTAACCGTACGCAAAAACCCAAAGAATATGTTATTGTTTTTAAACTTAGTTTGGTTGGAGATCTCAATACGTGACAAAAATTATTTTTTATGCATATTTCATAATGATTTATTCTTCTAAAAAATATCTTTATGATTGTGTTACTAATCAATTATACTATTATAACGATATATGATGTAGGATCGATGATAAATAATACATACATATACATGTGTTTGTGTATGTGTGTGTGTTTCTCATCGATCCTACATCTAGTGTTTATAATAATATAATTGATTTGTAATACAATCTTAAAGATAGAGGGAATAAAAAAATAGAGAAAGTGAGAGAGAGAGAGAGAGAAAGAGAGAGAGAGATAAAGTGAGCGATGAATATTTGACAACATTTAGAGCTTAGTGGCGATGCGTTCCGTTACAAAGGAAACCACGGAAAGGCTTGCGGGCGTATCGGAACTTAAAATCAAAATAGTAAAAGGCACTGTGTATGCACAGATGACGGGTGGGCAGGTAAGATAGATTTGTAGCTATGCGTGGTGTGTGTTTTTAGCCCTTAGGCTACCGTCGCCGTTTGCATTATGCACACTACCATTGAATAACGTTTTGTTTTCCGAATTATTTGGAGGATCTGAATCGGCCAACCGATCTATGCTGTCATCGGTTCGTCCAGCTACCGTCGGTAGACATTGCGGAAGAGTGACGGACAATCTAATTTCAAACCACTAGCCCATTTATAACCCTGCCCATAGACCAACACTTTGAAACGCTAACCGAATAATTTATTATAATGCAATTCATGATTCGATACGAAAACGAAATGTTACTATCCTAACACGTTATAGAATCTCTAAAACGTCCTAGGAGCATCAAAAATAGTTCTACTCGGCAAAATATTGATTAGTATGAATGAATGGAAGTAAAAAATATACGGAGAGGAATTTATTTTTTTTTGTTGTTGTCGCTGCGTGAACTAGTGAACTTATTCGAGATAATTTATTTTGAAACTCGATTGGGTAACATACGGTAGCACATATCGATACGATGATCATACGTTGGTTTGCTCTCATGTGTAGTTTACTTATGTTTGTTGATTTTGTCTCGTTGAATGACTATACGTTAGGTTATTTCCAGATGGTCGCCAGAGCACAAAACCGTTGATGACTGGATGTAAAATTGCAAAAAATTACGGTTTTTTCGATTAGTCGAAAGATTAGAACATGCGTTGTGTATGCGGCTTCATTGCTATAAGCTCGATGAATCAACGTTAACGAAAGCTAATAACGCCGCCGGGTGGTGTTTCACCACAACAGTAATCAGAGTAACTACGGCTAACCAACTCACTACGCCTCGAGTTCCTATAACTATGGTAAGTTACATTCTATACTTGGATTTTTAATGTTTACTTTGGTATAACTAACATTCTCGATGCATGTAATTCGAGCGAACTAAAACGAATACAGTCTAACTTGCTCATTTGATCGGCTGTGTAAACTTATATCGACTGTCGAGTTGATAATAAGCAATGGAATATCATGTCGTAGTCGAGAAACTTTTGGGAAAAATTTATCTGAATCTGTATTTATCTGAATTTCGGAATCAAATACAATTATTTTAGAGGAGTAACAAAAGCCCACGGAAGAGCGTAAAGTTTTGAATGTTTTCTATTTTTTATTACGTAATTGACGTTGGACTTAACTACAAAAGTAATTCATAAACCACCATGATCTGAACTCATCGTCGATGGTAGAACATCAATAACAAGACACATATTAATGTTGTTTACTGATCGGGTACACGTGAAAATTCTCGATTTATATGTGCTCGGGTGACGATTCGGCGAGGATTTTCTCTTATCGGAATTACTGTCATCCAGTTATCGTATTCTGAGTCGTCTTGTTCTCTAAATCGCCGAGTTCCAAGTCGTCAAGTTTCTGCTACACATCAATCGCCTGCGCGCGGTGGATGTGATCTCGACTGCGCCGCGAGTATGGCAGACTTTCAGGACCGCATTTAAGATATTATCGCTTCTAAGTTATTATACACTCGTATATACGCAGGTGTTCTAACTATAAATCACGGAAATCGTTTCCCTTTTATTTTTTCGCTGTCGAGTCAACTTAACATAATTGACGCATTCGAATGCGTACAACGGTGTATATGTATACAATATATCTCGCAACGGTAGTAAAAACTATTTTCGATCGGAGTTACGCGTATTATCGTATCACTTTATTACGGCACTAAAATAGTCGCATCGCGTACATAGAAAACGACTGTATTGTATATAATGGTTATAGTGTTTTTAGAAAAAAAAGAAAGAAAAAAAACACTAAAGGAGAAAAAAAACCTGTAATTCCAAAGGTTTAAAATTACCTAAATATGTAGGTTAGTTGTATTTTGCGGTTTATTTTCGAAACTTTAGGTATTTCGTTAACCATCCAAAAAGTTTGAAATTAAATGTATTTTCATTTGTTTGAACTAACGTTGCTTTTAAATTATAATGAATTTGATGTGGGACAGAATGAATATTTTAATAAGAAATATATAATCAATACTAAGTATTCATTTTTGTCTACTGTATTATTAAACTATCAGAATATGATTTTAAGTAACAACTCCGGTTTTGTTAAACAAAAATACGTCAATTATTCTGGAATTTACACTACTTTTCTTTATTTTTATGACCTCTAACTTTTTGTTATACAAATAAGGGTCTTTAATATTTTTATGCAGTGGGCCACATATTATTTTTTTTTAAATATTGTAGGCCGCATTCGTAGTAAAAACATGTATTATATATAAAAATTCAGTTTTATTCTTACAATTTTTAAAATTAGGTAGGTACATTTAAAATTAAAAATTAGTAAATTTAATAATTTAAAAAAAATAACTATTGGACCATTTTTCTTGAAAAATGCGTCTTTTATCCGAGATTTTACGTTTTTTTACTCACCGATATATTGTACAAATATTACGAAGAAAAAGTATGTAATTGAAACTTTTACACATAAACGAGAATATTGTGCTCGTTCCACAATCGATTACGAACCAACTGACAATAATAATTATATATTGGTAGGTAATTCAATTTATCTTATCGCCTATTTCTGATAGCGATAGCTTAACTGATATAATTTTATTGGACTAGAAAATGTAAATGCTAAATTTAAAATGTGATCACGGGCCGCATATTATGACAGGGCGGGCCGCGGGTTGAAGACCCCTGATATAAATTGTAATTATATAGTATGATAGTTATATTTTATTATTTGAATAAATAAAAATAAATAACATTCGAAGTTTGATTAAATAACTATATTAGGCTATTCCATGCTATTCAAATCCATCGAAATAATTTAACCAGAATTAATCTCGCATATACATTAAACGAAAACATTCAATGTGGTAATTTTGATACAAAGATTAATACACGGTGAGTACTGTCGTATACAAAGGTCAAATGGAACTCGAAGGTTTTTTTTTGATTTGAAGGTTACATTTGTCATATTTGTTATAATAACATATTGTAAGTTGATGTGGCAATATTCAATATTACAATGCGATTTTATGAAATCAATAATACAGAGAATAGATAAAATAGTATTTTTGGGTAAACTAAGGGATATCCTTTCTTTTAATTCTCTTGTTTATCTTTTAGTCATAGCTAGAACCTTGAATAAAAAACATTAAAAAATAAGAATAATAAATTGCATAAGGAGCCCTGAGTTAAGACACCGAGATTTTATCCAGAGGACAAAAAATAAAATTAAAATAACCTATAAGGTTTTTTCATTGTATATTAGATTGTAGACAATGTGTACTGATTAATAACATATTAGATTAACATGTTCGAAGAAAAAATAAATAAATGTTCACACATAAAGTAATATTATACTAATAACGAATGTAATGTCATATATTTGTAATCGTATTACTGAGTTACACTAGGAGTGTAGCATTTATATTATTTATTAATTAATTTATTTATTTAAATCAAACTTCGTTCAACACCATCCACTTTTCTAAAATAATTTGACAATAATCAACAATTTTCTGTAATTTCGTTCATCAATCGTTTTTAAGTAATTCAAAAAACGAAAATGTTATGCTTTATTTTTCACCGAAAACGTTATGTAATATTCGTATGTTCGAGCTTGTAATATTTTTACGAGATGGATTTATAACGTAAAATATTATAACCCATAAGTAATGAGTTATCACTCAAAAATTATTATCGACAGTTGTGAAAGGCGAGTCGCTGTTGTACAATGATAATTTTTACGAATCTATTCATCAATATATCATCATTATTATATATATTATGTGTTCGTCACTGTCATGTCACATCATATGATAACACTGATTATCTCAACATCATCACTGATGGAAATAAATATAAACGAAATACACAACTAATCAGTTTTTCCGATCTTGAGTAAAGCAAAGAATACATTGATTTTATCATAAGGTCTTTCCATCATTTTTTTCTGAACGATTATTCGATTCCGACTACGGGGATTGGAGGATCGTTTCTATCATCAATATAAAGGATGGTTTCTGATACTAAATTGTTAGATCAAGTAAGTGAGATTTACGAGTCTATTTTTTCACTCGCACAAAAGTTTTCCAAATAGTTGAAAAAAACATAAGGAAAATTACAAAAAAAAAAAAAAAACTCTAAAATCAACCTCGTACTGGTTTTCGACAATATTGAATTCTTTTTCATTGTAACTCATAAAATAGAAATCTTAAAGACTTGAAACGTTTACCAAAAGTTAATATCACTATTTTCTAAAGACGGGATTATTTTGATTTTTTATGTGTTAGTAGTATAGATATTTGAAATTTTCATATTATGTTAGATTTTTTTTTTTTTCGTACAAAACAGATAAAATCATTTTAAGTAAACAAAATTTAATTTAAAATTTTTCTTATTCATGTAGAAAAATGACAAATACTGTAAATCACGTTTTTTTTTTTTTTTTTTTTTTTATGAACATTTAAATTTTAAATATTGACAAAACTCAATGAAAGTCACAAAAATCTGTTATATTTTTTTTAGCAAAAATGAATAAATCCTTCAATATTTTTACTAAAACTTCAACATTTAATGTAAGCTATATTATATATAAATAAAACGAAGTCGAGTTAGTTACACCATTTAAAACTCAAGAACGGCTGGACCGATTTTGATGAAATCTGATTTGTTAGATTCTTTTACGCACCGAATAGAAGAATAACTATCAAGAATAAATTTACGCAAAAAAATGAACAAAATATGAATCTAGAAAGATATTATTAGAATGGTTTAGTAATCGTATCAAAGTTACCTACGTAATAATATTGTTTTCCTGTTCACCAAGCAGTTACCGATGTATTCTTTGAAAATTTCAAAAACAAAAAAATTTGGTACGGGCCGCCGTGAATGGCTGTTGCACTTCTCGTACTCCCGAACGAAACTGACGCACAACCGTCACAATTGCTAGAAATACTACTAGCCATTGAAATACTTAATTTTTAGTTTTGTTAAATCTTTATTTTAATTATATATATATTATCCCAACGAAATATTAACATATTAACATATTTTTTGTATTATATTTATTACGTTAGTTAATTTCACAAACTAAGTTTGGCTTAAAGGTATCACTATATTCATTGGCTGTTGGGCGTTACGAAGTTTGCCGGTTCAGCTAGTAGTAAAATAATAAATATTTTAATTAAAATTAAAAATTATTAAATGATTAATGCTCATAAATTGATATATAAATAAGTAAGAGATAACAAGATTCTATACAAACTGTTATTTTTATAGTGAAAAAAAAAGTTTACCGATACGTTATAAAAACATTATTCTGATAAGCGTTACAAACTTTAATTTTGATAAAATTGGGAGTTTTTACGAATTTCTCACTTTTCTGATCTCATTATTTTATCTTACTCGATCAAAACCAGCTTTTTTTTCACATAAGATTTCTTATTTGTTCTTCACAAATATTATTACGTAAAGGAGAAAAACAGAAGTAAGTCACCAGAAATGCAAACAAAGTTAAAACACACATCGTTCGTTAAACAAATTTATATATTTTTTAATATTATTATTATTTAACCCTTAACTTGACAATGTATCTTTATATATTTTCTACATTTCTTTACAATTTTCATAATTGTTGACTATCAAAGCATCATAAAACATCGAATATACTGTAACCGTGTTTTTAGTCTTCATATAAATTTATCATTTTGACTAATATTCAACGTATCAAGTAAAAGATTTTAGAAATGTAAATATTCGAAGTAACCGTTGGAATTTTTCAGGTACTTATATTTGTTTTATTCAACTCAGATTAAATCAACCACTTATTAATCAAGTTATTTAAGTATAACATGGTATGAATTTAAAAATAATATGTGTCCAAGAATTAGCGATTGTATCCAAAAAGATCGAATCTTTTATTTTTATCGTGTTCTCCAAAAATAAAACTATCTGTTGTAGAGAGAATAAAGAAAGTAGTAACCTATAAAATATTTATCTGTATATATGTATTTATATAAAATTTGATTAATATTATAATATTATGTATATAATGGTACTTATATAATGAAATCACAACAAAAAAATATAAAAATATCTTATGTTAGAGTAGTGTATGTACAGTGGCGAATGTATATTAAGAAAAATAAACTATTATTATAAAATTAATGTAGGCATATAAAGGCAATACGTATCAGACACCTGATAAACTGCACTTATTAACTATATATTATTTCAAATTAAAATCGTTTTATAAAAAAAGAACTAAGGTTATTTTTTAAATTTTGAGAGAAACGAAGAAATGAGGTAATACCATGATGAATATTTTTTTTGTCTGCGTTCACAATTTCGACCAGAAGAAGTACTCCGATAATCATCAAATAAAAAGTTAGTGAATGGTTCTAAGTTACAAAATGATCTGGTTGGTACTTGAAAAAAGATAATTTTACGAATTTCCATTTTCATTTTCATTTTATAGTTATCTGAATAATTACAAAAATCTGATATTATAAAAATACGACAACATTTACAGCATATTAGTTTTTGGCAAAATTTAATTTTTGTGTTTGTTGTAACTCAAAAAATATTCATCCTAGGGGTATAACATTTTCATTCAATACTAAAATCACTATTTATTATACGTGATATAATTTTCAATGTAGTTTTTTGACCTTTTCATAGAAATTTCCATAACTTTGGAAAATGTAGATAAAATAATTTTGCTTGAAAAAAACACGATTTAATGAAAAAAAAATTGCAATGGTTTGACTATTAAATAAAAAAAAAACTTATAAAAATCACTAATTCGTTAATTTTTTCTGTCAAAAATTCATAAAATGTTTATTTAGGGATTGAAAATTGATTTCTCATATGATTTTTTTTTTGTAGTAAAAAAAATCAAAGTATCTGGTAATGGTAAAAATGTTTAATAAGCATAACAAAATATAATTTTGACGCAATCAGATATTCCAACCAATTTTCATCAAACGATACTTGAAATTATCGATTTTCCAAAATTGTTGATGCTTTTTTGTTGTTGTTGAGGAAGTTAAAAATTAAAAGTTTAACGTATCTTTTTGAGAAATTAGGTTCTTCTAATATATCAATCATTTTTAGAAATATATACTGATTCATACGACCTCTTTCATTCAAAATCATTTTTTCGAGAGCAATGGTATATTGGTTTCAAGTTTATAAAATCAATACAGAAATTTCATTGACCCGTCGCTGCATCTCGTCCGACCATGGAATCACACTTACGTAAGAGCCTAGCCCAATTTTATAGTTTATAACTGTTAAAGATATTGAAGAATAATCGTTCAAAAAAGCAATATTAATTTTTTTAATTTTCATTGCAACAAAATAAAAAAAAATTGATTTTGTATGATAAAAACGTCAACATTTCTTCAGTTTCAAATCAGCATATCTATTGTATCTTAAAATTTTTCAAAAATTAAAAAAACCCAAGCTTAAAATTATAACCATTATATTCTTGCAACGAAAAAAAAATGTGTCCAAAAAATGCACTGATATCAAGATTATCCAAGCTTTTAATTTACAAGGTATTCCAACCATTTCTCTAAACTTTTCTCTTTTCTCCTTAGTTATAAATATTACCTTTGTACCTGTTAAATAACAATGTAACTATCCAATAGTTAGGGGCTGATTTTCATATTTATGTCTGCCTAATATATTTATTTTAGATAATTACAAATATATTTTGGCATATTATCACGTATTATACTGATATTATAATTTGAATACAAAATATACATATCCATGTGTGTCGGCGCAGCAAGTGCCCAACAATATTAGAGGGCTTGGCTTGTTCGCCTTAATAATTATTGAAGGAATGGTATTAAAATAAGTATAATTAAAACAAATAAATAAAGATTGGTGTGAATAAGTGGACTGTAATATGATGAATATGTTATGTTGCCTGGTTGGCACAATGCAATAAATCTAAATATAAGTAATGAAAAATAATATAAATAATGAAAAAGGGTAATATAAATAAAACTAATGACAATTAATAATTTTATGATAATAATGTATAAATGCAAATTAAACAAATGGTAACTAAATAAAATAAATAAATGAAATGTGTGGCCCACACGGCACACACCATATAATAAATATAAATATAAGTAATGAAAAATAATATAAATATAAGCGTTGGCCCTACAACGGGACAACAATAAATATATGATTGACCAATGTGTGGCTCACACGGCGCACACTAGATAATAAATACAATAATAAATAACGTGCCTACGACGGCTAGGCCCGTCGGCCTTTAAACACAAATGAAACAAATATGGTCGACCAATACTCACATGTGACTATGTTAAATGGCTGATTTCATCCACGCGACCGCACCAACCCTGTGACTAAACAATCGCCTATGACGGCACACCCGCAGTGTATCAATAAAAATAAATTACAGAATTGGTACGTGCGACCACTCAAACCCAGTCACCAACGAAAACTGCAACGGTCCACAGCCCTGGACAATGACACAATGAACGGAAACCACGTCAATCACAACGTGACCGCTGGCAAACTGAAAAGACAATGAATTAATCGCTGGACATTACCAGAATGCCTCGAACGATACTTTACCAGACGGTCGATTCACAAACAAAATTACAATATTTGACAACGTGGTTTGTACAAAAATGGCTACGGACGTTACCACGAAGGCTCTGGCCGCCGGACACCACAATGAAGATAAAAGGCCTCAGTGCCACCACACAAAACTGAAAAACACTCGAAATTGATGAACTTTGTGGCACTGAGAGCATGACTTTAACTTATACAAAAACATTACAGACAATTTATTTGAAAACGTGCAATAACAATCATTCACGCGTGACGATAACAGTGCGGTAACGTATTCGGACGGTCGCACACGGAGGCGTATCACCGCCGTCGACGGGGGTTGCGAACACGCAACGCACCGCTACGCATCGCACGAAAATGATGACATGAACAAATTTTACAACAGATAATTTTGGCGCGAAATTCAAACAATACATACAGCGCGAACAATGTGAAATAAAAGTAGTAATAAGAATTAATCATTACTATACTATTATAAGATTTTAAAATTATGTTAAAATAAATTTTATAAATATTTGTTGGCATAATCATAAAGGAAATCAATGTTAGAGATATTATTAGAATTATAAAATGTTTGTAGTACAAACGCATCAGCTAGAAATTGTATAATAGAGACTTGTATATTAAAAGACTTGAATTTTGGTGCACATCCACAAAATATATCGAAGAGTTTTATGTATATTTAAGATTTGTGCCCATTTGAGGTGGGATTTTGGGGGACCGTTTTCTAGAAATTTTGATTTTTTTTTTTTTTTGTCCCCTAGTCACTGCCAATAAAATGCTGTATCCAAATTTTGTCAAGTTTCATTAATTCGTTTTTTCTTTACCTTGATTGAATGCTTTTTAATTTTTCATCAAATTACTACTTTTGCACCCTTAGAACTGAAGATTAGGGTTAATGCAAAATGTTCGTTTTTTTCTTATTTGATAGATTGTGGGCATAGGTATTGAGAAGTCATAAAAATATTTGTATTTATATTGTTCCTCCGGTCGCCATGAATGCCGTTTAACCCCATTTAGTTATGCAGAGTATAATAAGCATTTTCGACCGTTGTTCCATTGCGGCGCACTCTTTCTTTTTATAAGTTTGACTTGTATAAGTTTATGATATATTTATTTATAATCACGAAAACTGTTCATAAAAAAAAAAAAAAAATAAATAAATAAAAAATAAAAATTAACAAATTAATTCTAGGAGTATTAATTACTAAAAATAATACCAGTTTAGAATGGAATTCTATGATTTTTTTTGTTGTTACCATGTTTAGGATTAATAATATTAAAACCTAAAGTCGACAAGTAGTTTCGAACGTTATTGGTACTCATTTTATCAGTTTTATGTGGTACAACACAATTGCCTCCCTCTGCGAAAACCGTATACGTTACGTACTGCGGAGGTGAGGGTATATATTTTTGGGATTTCGTTAACCGTGAAATTGAGCCGTTTGTAAAATGCCACCAAAACTTTCTAAAACATACGATTCGAAAACATTGTTGTAAATCGAATTAAATGGACGCACGTTAATCGGGAAAATGTATACATATATGTACAATAAATTCTTAATCGTGTACACTTTGTGATCAGGTCACGGAGGGTTCGGTAAATTATTTGATTTTGTAATTTGATATCGGATCCAGTACCCCTGATTCCTATAAGTTTAATTTTTGAATATTATTTTTATATTATGTTATATAATTATAACTCTTGCATGTATGTGTGTGTGTGTGTGTGTGTGTGTGCGTGTGGTGATTAAATTTCACGCAATGTCTATTTCGGTTATGAACTACTCGCAAGGCGACGGTTGGTCAACAGTAATCTTGTTGATCTATCAATTTGATCGTATACCGCTCGGGTTAATTTTATTTACAGGTTCAAGTCCTGCTAGCACTCTTGTATGCTTTCACCCGGAAAAAAATACATTATAGTCGATAATTCAAATTTGAAGGGGTGTAAAAAAGTTCAAGTTGTCAATATTAATTTATACTGCCATATATTATTTCAAAATAACGACCCGATGATTTATGAGAATTGCCAACGATTTTTATTCATCGGCCAGCGAATATCACGACGCTCGAAAGCATTATTATTTTTAATTCTGATTCTCTCCTTAACTCCTATTCGACGTGCAATTTGTACACTTTTCGCCGATTAAATTTCACTCGATTTTAGCTATGTTTAGATGTCTGTTGAACAGTTACTTTTGTATATCGCGTCACGATGATTTTCCTTTTATAATACTATAGAACGTTGCGAATTGCTTTCAATGCACAGCAGGCGGGTTCCCTGTGCAGCTAATGGCGATACGAATAAATTATAAAATTTCATTACTATTTATATGTCGAGCTGTTATTTCTGTACGATATTTATTTGTAATAATACACTATTGAATGTTTTCAAAAAATATTATAAATTTATACATTTGATCTTCCATTTTGTAACACCAGAGGGATGTTCCTTTGATGTATAATACATTTTAATTAAGAGTGATATTTGCTCAATTAAATCGAACTGTTCGGATTCGGATGCAATACGAGAGAGTATGTACTCATGTACACCTCTTTGTGCGGTGTCAAACTTCATTCATGTATTTCTACAGTGCCAAACGTTTATGATCTCAAAGTCTATTTTCTTATACAATATCACGGTGTTTACATATGGTAATTGCAATCGTTATAGTTAATATGCTTACACCTTGTATAAATATTTATAAATCATTCCTCGGTTGCGTACGAAAGGTCGATAGCAAAGTACGTCTACTTTTTTTTACTTTCGTACGACGAGTACGACTTTTTGTTGCGTTTAGTTTTTATCGGAGAGCCATAATTCGCCATACACTGAGTGTCGGTGTATGTTTAAGAAAAACCGATCTATTCACTCCTGAAGAGGAAAAGAAAGAAATTCTTCATAAATTTTCAATCACACACTTCAAAAACTATTATTATTAACATTATTTCGAAACGCATTTGATGTGTATATTATAATTGTATCAGACGCGCGCCGTAATACTTAATGCGTTAATGTAATATAATAATTAATTTATTAGGCTTGAATACAGTGTGAACATTTTGAAAATAATAATAATATACGAAAATTAAAATAAATAATTTAAAAATAAGAATTTAATTAATAGTTGATAATAATTATTTGGCTTTAGTAATTTTACTTCAAATTTGAGACAGTGGTCCCTCCAATGCCCTAGACATGCAATAAAAAAGGATTTTAAAAAATATTGACACCGACAAAGAGGATTAAATTGGGTAATTCAGGGTATAACCGAAACTACCATACCATACCGATTCATTTGAAATTTCATTTTACAGTGGAGCGTCGATTAACCGCATGCCAATTATCGATACTACAACATTTTTTAGTACAAATTTATTATAAGTTTAATTTAATTTAGTTTTATCATTCGTTAAGTTCCTTTTATTGTGTAAATATTATGAAATGTGTTATATTTTTCTATTATGTATGAGTATTATATTTAGTATTATACCTAGTAAATTTGTTTTTAACTTTGTTTTAAAATTTTGATGGTTATTTGATTATCCACACCCTGATTGGTCCCAATTTATGTGGATACTCGACACGCCACTGTACTTGTTTTATAATCGATAGTTACACCGAACTAGGTATAAAAGCCTACTGTAATAGTGTAAGATAATAATTCATTAAAAACTATGTCCCGGTCATGAATTTTCCGTGTGAAGCTGAGTAGTTTAACCAATTAATAATAATAATTTGGCCCAATTCAAAACTGGGGTATATAGTATATAATTCATGTTTAGGTCAAATGCGTAATACCATAATACGCCCTTTTAACATTGACCTAATTACGTGTTCAAAATATTTTTGTTTACATAAACGATAACACAATTTGTGATTGAATAATTAGATCTTGTATATTTAATATGATAGTAATAATAATACTAAGTCGATATAAATCAAACTTCGCCGTATAAATTTACTATTCATACTTTGATCAAGATGTTCTTGACAAGATTTGTGATTTAAATTATATAGTTTGGTGTACTGTTTGGAACATATCAGTCTTAGTTAAGCAAAATATCCGCAGAACTTAAATGTTAATATTTATACAAATATTATATTATAAAGTTTGAACCGTTTGGGTTGAATTTTCCGTTATGAGACGGTGCGAATATACATGTTATTGGATTTATTTTGATCTATCAATCGTGACACGAATGTCAATTTTTTATACGATATATTACACTCTCAGTCTGATCCGTAATAATATAGAGCTTTATAATTCTCGTGCGTTTCTCATACATACGCGCGAATCCAGCTAACGTTAACGGGAAAGGCGGGTTATAAATAAGTGTACATATTTAGAAACCTATTGGTGAATACGGTTTTTTTTTATACATGCAATGGTAAATAATGAAATTCCTTTCGTTTATATTAAATAATCTTTTTCGTAAACGGTATTGCATTTCTTTATTCAATTATTTCGATTAAAATTTAAAATATACCTTTTTATTATAAAGTACCTTTTTAAAACTACATAAAAAATGTAATATAAAAATGTAAAATATAAAAGTAAAAATATTTAGTAGATGTTTCGTCGGGTGGAGCTTATACCAAACGTTGCAATGTTCCGTGCCGACTTGCCTTGGGGAAAAGGAGAATTGTGGTCGGTCGATTTATGTATTATATATGTATATAAATAATAATTATACAAAGATAAATATATTCAAATGTTGGTTGAAATACCGCGGTACCATTACCAATAATAATAAATACAAAAAAAAAAAAAAATAAATATGGTTAGGCACCCCACATACAATAAATAATATTAAAAATAATATTATAATACAAATGAATTTAAACAATAAATAATAATAATAAAAATAATCGTATGGCTCCCACAACAGTAATAATAATAATAATAATGATACACGATCACGTAAGGACATAAAATATAATAAATAACAAATGTGTGATCATGGGAATGATAGATAAAGGAAAATCTTGTGTGGTTACTGCCGTTGTCCGATCGCTTCACATTTGTGATGGGCAACGTTGATCTTCATACGGCTTCTATCAATTGATACTCAATTTTTGTTTTACTTAATTGATACTCGAGTTTTCAGTCCGCGATTGTCATTAAATGTTGAAATTTTCTTCCGTTTACCGTAGTAGCCAGTATCAATAGTTGGAAACCTAGCTACTATGGTGAACGGAAGAAAATTTCAACATTTAACGGCAATCGTGGACTGAAAACGCAGATGATAAAATACGAAATAACAATACGCGTCAAATTTTTTGTATCCACGGCAAATGGCCACTTCAACCGGCGCAGAGATATTTCTTTTGGGAACGTCACTACGATGTCCGACGAACGTCCAACGTGTAGTGTTTTGGTGGTCATCATTGAAAAATATCACAGCCGTACTCATTTATCTCGACTGTTTTAGAACCTTTTAGATCATAAGTTCTATCGCCCAGGCAACTCATGAAATTTGGCTATCACAGACGACATACGGCGCAAAAAGTATTTACAATGGATCAGATAACAAAGTCCAATCTTCGGTTTGATTAAGCAAAAATGTCTACAATTTCATCGTGGTTTATAATGATATTTCGATGATCATTTAAAAATGTAATACCAGACAATTTAATCGTTTCTCTGACATATTTTATCTCATATCATCCGTGTTTCGATTTGCCGTAATGATAAAAAATTACTTTCAGCTGTTCCATCGATAGGTGATAATGTGATGAGTATTTTAACAATATACGACTTCCAGAAAAAAAATTCAGTTAGCAACCAAAAACAATCAACAATAAGTTAAAATTCAATAATGAATGTAGTTTAAAAAATACCTCTAGGTATATTCGTATTTATTTTACAAGCTTTATTTGTATTTATCATTGAAAATTGATTTTATCGGAGCGCTACGTTCAGATTTTAAACTGATATCAAATTTTTATCAAATTTAAATTATAAATTATATTGTAAATCATCGAGGAAGGGAACGAAAAGCGTTGTTCTAAAATGTTCTTCAACAGATTTAGTTTGATGATATTCCTTATTATTTTCATTAATCTAGACAACCTTGACTTGTTGATTCCGCCTGAGATTCCCAAGTTAGTTACTTGATTTTTAGCAGTTTTAAATATTTTGTTAAAACACTTCTAAAAATTTACTTGTTATTTTATTATTTTTTTTTAACGGAAAATTACATTTACCTACACAAAATATTGGAATTTAACACTCAACAAATAAAATAAAAAAATTGATTATGACTATCGGGGGGAGGGGACCAATCTTAATCCGTGCTAGCTTTTACAGTTAAATCTTCCAATTGCACAGGAGTCGTCAATCATCATCACACGTACATAATATAAAATTGTACATGTATGATGCACATATAACACCGCAGGCGTCCAACATTATATTTTCAATAATATTCGTTACGGGTACATAACCACCACGGACCGACCGGACGCACTACATTTTACATTTGAAATTAAACTTTTCGTTCGGTCGAAAACCCAACAACAAATGATATTATTATTACTATTACTATTATTATTATTATTATTATTATTATTATTATTTCGTTATCCACACAATACAGAACAGTACCGCTACAGTGTTTTTATTTCTTTGCTAATCGATGGAAAATATTGATTTTATGTGGTTAACTGAACTATCGTTTGCTAACGTATAAATTTTATACAATGTTAAAAAATATATTCAATAAAATAAAAAATAAAAAAACAAAAAAATGTGTGTTTAATATTTGTCGGTTAGGGATGTTTATCCGGTAACTTTATATATATCATGTAATTTCATTAGTATCTACTCGTCTTTGGTTGAAAATGGTTTACCTATGTGTACATTTAGAATATCTCGCGTTACGTATTTTTTTCATGTAGTACAAATGATGAATTCAATTTATTCGGATTTATATGAAAAATATTTAATACTTGCTTCCGCTAATTTTATCGATAGCTCACGGGCCTGCATTACCTTAGACGTTATTTTTAACATTTTATTAAATAAGTTATTTTTGGCCTTTTATAGAAAAACTGTTGTTCATGACATCGCATAAATTATCTGTTTACCATAAAATAATGGTTCAAACAAGTCATGATTTCATATAATCCTATACTGCCATTATATAATATAACAAATAAAAGAAAAAAAAACCGACAGATGCTTAAATATTCTATTTAAAATAATTTTATATGCAATGATAATATTAATGATATCGATCAAATTCGTCTTTTACTGCATTATGGAATAAAATTAATCGTTTTCAATGCATTGCGATAAATTGTTTATTTTTGTACAAAGTCAATATAATTATATTTTTGGAAGTATCAAAATATAAAATAATTTAGATTTGTGGCACGAAGTATCATACATAACCGGAAAATAATCCATAAAGTTTATTTTTTTCTCGGGGTTAAAACCACACTTACTTGAAAACGTTTTACATTCATGTGAATGGATAATGGGTAATTTACTATTTCACGTTTTAGTAAACTTCTCTCGAAAACGTACGCTTCTCGGAAGCTTTTTCCGCGAACAGATATAAAAAGTTGGTCCGAAAGACTTTTAATTGAGTTTCGCCACGAAATCGTTTGTCCGCGGAATGACCAACCACCGGGATGAATGCGCAGGCTGAGATTTCGACCGAGAAACCGGCTGAACAAGAACGAAGGGTCCATTTCTACAGCCCCCCTAAATTGGAATTTTGAAATTCTGATTGAGCAGATCGTTTGTGTATCTTTTGTGAACGAATGTGCATGAAATCTGGTCGTTTGTGCACAATTATTTCCAAAGATATTGCAAAATCAAATTCAGTGGACCATTGTAATGTCAACCACCAAATTTGGAATTTTCAAATTCTGATTGGGTAGATCGTTTGTACACAAATTTATGGATGAATGTGCATGAAGTCTAGTCATTTGTGCAAAATTATTTCTGGAGATTATGCAAAGTTAAATTCGGGGGGCTGTAGAAACGGCTAAAAATGGGAAGGAAAATAAGGAGATTATGAGTTTATATATTTTATAAAAATATCATTATGTTTTTATTTAATCATAAATACTTTTTATAATAGAAAAAATTCTTTGATTTTCAACTTCCTCTTTATATCTAGTAGAAAAGTTAATCTAATTAATACTTTTAAAGTTCTAAATTAAAAAAAATTTTAGTAGTTTTCATTAGTATTGGGAAACACATTATCAATTAATGCTTCTAATATTATCATTGTCTATACATAATACAATTTTCAAAATATTTTGATCCTTTTTGAGCAATTTAATGTCATATATGAAACATATGAA
Organism: Sipha flava; assembly: GCF_003268045.1. Classification (NCBI taxonomy): domain Eukaryota; kingdom Metazoa; phylum Arthropoda; class Insecta; order Hemiptera; family Aphididae; genus Sipha; species Sipha flava. The sequence goes on along the minus strand of NW_020272943.1, from coordinate 493,043 downwards.
ACATAGAGATTTTATTAAGAAATTCAAAATCCAGAGCAAAGACAAAAATTATCGGACTAATAAAATATGGCAATCACTCAAAATATACATCTATACAAATAGATAGTGAAAACAATGTGCTTTCAAATGCCTATATTTTCGATTAGGTTACACACATTTGTTCAGTTGCATATTGATATAGTAATGAATATGCATCATGAAATCTAGTTTATTTTCTAATAAATAAATATATGGGCAATGCACAACCACCTAGTTATGAAATATAATGTTATTTTTAATAATTGCAATTTACAAAAAAGAAAACAACAATAGAATAATTGATAAATTATTTATTTTTTATAATATAAAATCTAATTTTCTCAGCTTCTTTGTCAGATTTTCATTTCCTCAGCTGTTAATGGAATCCCTCCATGAATGGCTAACATTGTAAGTCCAATTAAAAATTGTAATTAGTCGTAACACATCATGGATTAAATTAAAAAAAAAAATGATTAAATTAATTGATAACCACATTACGATACTACAATATTGCTTCTTTTATTTTATATTATTATTTTTCGTTCATAATACGACGTTCATATACGATCAACCCAATCAGAAACCAAAATTGTAAGATGGGGACTGCCGTTTTTGATCCCGAATTTGACTTTTGCAATATCTCCGCGGTGATATACGATTGCGTACGATTTCTCTACCTAGGCCTTAAAAACATTACGATTGCGTACGAAAATGAGTACAACGTTGCCAACATGTACTATTAAATTAAATTAAAATAATAATAATATAATTTAAAAAAATCATTATTATAATATGATAGTCAATTAAAAAAAATATAAGATATTTAGATATAAAAAGTACAATAAAAATACACATAATAAGTTATAAATTAAAACCTTGGTATCGATAACCCTGATAAAATAGTCCCTGATAAAAAATTTAATACATTACAATATATTTTAAATTGGTCGTATAGTTTTATTACATGGTTAATTTTTTGCATAGATGGAATAGTTTTGGATATATTATTTTGTATAGTGGATATTTTTATATTGATTTCAGCTTGCATTTCTTTCAATGACTCAAGCACAAAGTAGTGAATGTGCGTTATAGAATTGAGCGTTAAAAGTTCTATGGAAACTCTCTGGACTATTTGTTGTTCTAAAATTAAAATACGTAAAAATTACGGAATTAATAATGATCTAAATATTTTATGATACTTTATTTTTATGTATCAGAACATAAACTTTAAAGTTATATTGTACAAGAATACTTCCAAATTTTTCTTATAATTTATAAAACTATGATACCTTTTTTTCATTGAAGATTTTTCGCCCATATATTAGTTGGAAATTTATAATTTGGTTGTATATATTTGTTATATGAAAATTTATAAATTTTATTGTTTATATTTTATATATTGTTTATAAAAATTGTATAAAATATAAACAATCGTTTCCTAAAATATGTTATATTACAAATTTTCACAATTTTAAACAACGGCAACATTGCACTAAATATTGGTAGGTAGAATGTACGCAATGGTAATATTGGAAAAGGTCCATACGGAATTGTATCATACGCAATCGTAACGCACCCTATCACCGGAGATAATTGTGCACTAACGATCCACCAAATCAGAATTTCAAAATTGCAATTTAGGGATGGAGGAGCCATAGAAATGGACTCGCGAATGGACGCGAAACGGAAACAAAAAAAAAACCGCGCGGAATGTGCGAAAGGGGACGTGATGGATGAAAATCGTCGACGCCACTGACGTGTACGGACGCACGATCGAGTCGTCAAGTGTAGTGGTATCGATGGGTACGGAGACGATAATTTATTTGTACATCGGCACAGACCAAACGCGCCAAGTCAATCGTCGTTGTCGCCGTTGCGTGAGGAAAACGCTCGCGGTAAAAAATAACGATTCCACGCGAAGACGATGAAGATTGAAGGACGAGCGCCGTTGGTGTAGAATAAATCCCCGTCGGCATAAATTACAACGGAAGATGGGAACGGGAAACTCGGCTGCAAAGCTATCACGTACCCTTATGGTCCATCCCCGAACGGGATCAACGGACCCGTGTTTGGCCGAATGAGTGACCGCTGCAACGGCACAGCGGCCAGGTAGTGCTCGGATAAAATATATATCTAAATAACGATAAGATTAATTAAATGAAAATTATCTAGATAAAATTAGATACATTTTTTAAATTTGATATTTAATAACAGAAAATTTAAACTAAGAATTGAAAACGTGGTTTTTTTATTTTAATAAGTTATTGATTAACATAAAGGCAATTGAATATTATTAGCAATAGTTATGAAGTTAGCCCCCCACTTTGTCCAATCCTTTCTAAAACGACGTAAATTTTTAGCAAATTAAGTGCAAATAATTGCAAATTCATTTTTAAAATTTGCATATCAAAATTGTTGGTAAAATTGTATTTGTATTATTAATTGTTAAAATTTATATAAATTATTTTCATAAAAACACTAGAAAAAATTAATAAAAATTATTTTTATTAATAAATTATTACAAATAAAATGTTTAAGAATAATTAATAAATGTATAATGTTTCTAAATAATTAATAGATCAAATGTATTCTTACATAATTTATAATACACTATATACTCATTCAAAATACAAATTAAATTAGTATATTATTTATGTTATATCAATAGATATTCAGTATTTATTATGAGTTACAATAAAAAAACCAATATCCATATTAATGAAAAATACAAAGTAAAAACAAATTAATAAAATTAAAACGTAATATTATATGATTAATTTAAAATGTAGTATGTTTAAAAATCGAAATTTAATTGATTGTTTCAAAACAAAATTTAAATATGTAGTTCAAATAAAATGTATACCAAGTAGTAGGTATAATAAATTTCGATATTTTGTTTTTATTGTATGTTAAGCAATTTAATTAATAATTATATAAATTTAAATGTTGAAGTTTCGTGTATAAATAATTAGTATTACAGAAGCTTGAGACTATTTAGAAGCATAAAGTAATAAATTAGAGCAAAAACTTACAAAGAATTAAATATTTCATATTATATTAAAATGTTAAATAGTATTAAAACAATTTTTTTTAGCATTTTCAAAAACTAAAATTAATAAGAAACATTTATATGTTATCCAAAAAGGTAAAAAAATGATTTAATAAAATAACCTTATTTACGAAATAATCAAGATACCTTTTTTTTTATTCAAACTCTACATACCTAATTAATAGGTACTTATAGAAAGTATTTTTTTTTGATTTATTTTAATCCATACATCGATATATGAGTCTTTATATAAGTGTTTTATAGATTTCGACATGTGACAATTCTTTTTTGAAGGTCGTTATGTACTTCCCACTGGCCTCCTATGCGTCGACTGTACGATACATAATGTCCAATACGTAAACTATTGCTTCATATAATATATAACTACAACATATAATTAGTACAATTCTGAAATAAAATATTCTAATTAAGTATTTTCCAATAAATGGTAAAGTTGATCTTTTATCTTATAAAAATATATGTTTTAATACTTACTTCTACTTCTAAAGGGAAATCTGTCAATACTGTTGTTACTTCATACATGTCTGTTTCGTTGAAAACTGTTCATGTAGTTTTCTTTTGGAGGCAGCACGATGACCACATTCTGAGCACTCAATTAGGATATCTTTGCAATATTGTTTTAAATCTTTTTGAAAATTTAAGAAATTATTACTAAGTTTAACAATTATTGCTGGGGTCCCAATTTCTTTTTCCACACAGCTGTTATTTAAACATCTTCTTATTTGCGTTGCTGATGGACTATTTTTTATTAGAACATTAATTATAAGAAGAACATTGCATTCTGCGTTAATAAGTATAATATCATTAAGTCCTGAATCATTGTTGACATTGTTTTTAAAATAGAAATGCGTTTTTTGTAAATAATAAAACTTGGTCCATTTTTAACCAATTCTTCATAAAATATCAATAGTTCATTAGAACATTTTTTCATATATTCTTGATAGTGTTTGCTATCAGTATATGCTATAGCAAGAATAATACATACTGAGTCGAAAGCACAGGTGTTAGACACTAAATATCTTTTTTTATTTATTTTGATTGGTGTTTTCATATTACCGTTGATTAATAATGTCTGATGTTTGGGCCGCAAACTTTTATTTAATATCCTTTCAATTTCAAGAGTCGAATCCATGTATTTAGTACTCTTTTTTTTTTTTTTTTTTTTTTGGCCAAACTTAGCTTTATATTAGAATTCTTTCCTTTTCTTCAGCAATTTTCAATATCATCATTTGAACTTTCAAATGAACTTGAAGTAGTCTCATTTTCATTTGTTGTGGTATTGAAATCACTTTCTTTGTAAAAGTATGATTCTAGATTATTATCTTTAGTATCACAAGTATAATAAATATCGTCAAAAATTGATTTATGACTTCGTTTAAAACGATTATGGTTATCTGTAGATTTTTCAGTTGTTATAGAATTTTGAGTATCCTCTTCCATGTTATTATTAGTTTCGTTTGAATCATCATCATTACTGTTATTATTCAAATTTTCTTCATTGTAATCAGAAACATTATTATCAGAGTCATTGTGAGCACTGTTACCATTACCATTACCATTATTACATGCTTTAATATACATTTCGTTCTTGGTCTTTTCATTGTTATGTGTATATCTTATCTGTTTACTTCTGAATAATTTGCTATGTTCGTTAATACTTTGGACATGCCGAATTATGAAACGGTCAGCAGTTACTGGTTTTTCAGAAAACCTTAAAACTTCACTTTTGTGTTTATTGAAATCGTTCTCAACCGATGAACTGGTAGCAATAACACCATAAGGCGATTTAAATTTATCAGTCATCACTCCAGTCCAAAGAGGAAAATCATAGCAATAACGTTTTAAGTCTTTCATTAGTTCTGGTAAGTAGTATGCTGATTCCCTATTGCCTTCAACTAAAGCATCAATATTATATCCATTTTGTAATTCATTAATGAAAATCTTAACTTCTTCTTGCTTATGGATAGTTATTGGATTTTCGTCAAACTCCTCACTTGCATTTTCCAAATCTTGGTTTTCCAATTCGTCGGAGTTATTTTCGTTATCGTATGATGTAGAGTCTTTCATTAATGACAATAAATACATTCTATAACTTTCTGAAGAATTTGGTGTCGCATTGCTGTCATCCAGATAACCGTCTGTCGGACTTGAAATAACAGTCATTAATGATTTCAATATTTGTTTGAATATTTCTAGTGTTGTTGAAGTTAATAATAATCGAAATCCGCGTACATAAAATTCTTTTAATCTTTTGTTTCTAATTCCATTTAGTATTTTTAAATGGTAAAATAGTTTAATCATGTAAGAAACGTTTATTCTTATGAAACACTGTGGTATATCACATATTGGACAGTTCAGGTTTAAAAAACATTTTATGACGTAAGTCCCAAAATCACTTGAACAAAATGATCTGCAAATGGCATCAAGAAGAGCTTTTGAATATTCTGAAAGTGCCTCGTTTAGTGGATTCGCTCCAGACTTGATCCACAAATCTAGCCAAAAAGATATTGTAGTTATGTCATTCCTTTCAGATATCATCTGACTCGCAGAAAAATGTTCAAACCCTTGACTAATAACCGCTTCTTACAAAAATATATCTCCGGATATAAGGTTTAAACTTGTGCGCTTTAATTTCTTGACCAGACTTCCAGTAGCATCACCAGACAGTCTACAATATTCCTTATGTGTCTTTATATATAAATAATTGATGATAGGTCCAGTAATACACATATAGAGAATCATATCCTATATTGCGAATGTTTCCAGCCAGCGATGTATGTTTTAATTCAACTAATGATTCCGTAACATTTTTTTTTGTAATTTTAAGCAAATTGTCGGTATAATTTTGTTTGGCCTTGCTTAAAAAATTATTCGTATACAAATTTGGAGGTGAAATACAGCCGAAATCTATATCTTTGGTATTTTTTTCTTCTCCAATTCGCAGGGAAATCTGTGACCAACTCTTCACCGATTTTCAATCTTTTTGCACCCATAAGAGGCCTTTTAGAAAAATGATTACGCTCTTCCCCTCAAGTGTTTTTTGTTAAAATATACACTTATAATGGTTCAAGATTTTCAGGATTTTTTATAGTACCATCCAAACAAATCTTCATTGCAATACTTACATTTGGCTTGGACATTTATAAAATATTTTGCGTTATTTATATCCATACTAACTTTTGCTCTCTTATAAATATAATTGCAGGGTAACTTATGTTTTTTAATAAAAGCGTCATTTATTACATCTGCCCATGCATATTGCTTTAATATACTATACGATTTTGATGTTTCTTTTTATTTTTATCGCATAGTACATGGTATTATACTAGAGTACTTGTCATAAGAAACAGTAAAATAAAAATCAATCTTATTCCTTTCTGCCTCATTAGCTGAATCATTTGATGATTCAGAATCCTTATTGTGAGTTTGTAAAGTTATCGAAACAAAAAAAACTAACAGTACTTTTATTAGTAAAACTAAATATTATAAAATGATTAATTATTTAAAACAACTTAAGCTAGAGAAGAAAATAAATTCAAAATTAATGAAGAAATATGACGTAATGACTGTATTCGGAGACAGAAAATTAATTATGCAAATAACTGCAGAAGGTAATTGTGTAAAATTATATTCTTATAATGAAGAGTTATTTAACATTTTACATGATACACAGTTGCCTATTGACCACGGTGGTAGAAATTGCATGGAGTACAAAATAAATAAGATATTTAAAAATATAACCAGGGAAACAATAATGTCATATTTAAATTTTTGCGAGTCATATAAGAGAAAGTGAAGTATAGTGAAAAAAGGATTGGTGGTCAAACCAATTATTTCTTCGGAAATTAATTCGAGGTGTCAAATGGACCTTATTGATATACAAGCGCAACTAGACAGAGATTATAAATTTATATATGTTTACCAAGATCATTTGACAAAATTTGTCATACTTGGGCCTCTAAGACATAAAATTGCCGAAGCAGTTGCTAATGTTTTATTGGATATATTTACCCTTTTTGGGGCACCCACAATATTATAAAGCGATAACGGACGAATAATGACGGATATCAATATACTAAAAGATTTATGAATGATTATCAATACTATAATTGCAGTATTCCACTTAACTTAAAGATTTCTATTTTTAAAATTAATCTGCAGTGGTATAATGATATTTAAAAACAATCAAACAGTCAAATAGACCACGTCATATTCCTCTGGAGAGAAAATAATAAATGAAAATATTTTGTATGATATGAAATAAAAATGTACAATAATTAAAAATAGCCCGATGTAAAATTATGTAAAAATTAATACAGAATTATTAATGCTATGTATTATTGTGTAGAATTAAGTATAGTTCACAATTAATATTTTAAGCAAAATAACGAATTAATATAAATTAACTGGAAACTCCAGTTATCGACGTTAAACAATTGCATAACAATTGAATCGAAATAATTTTCGAATGTTGTAGTGATAAAAATAGCATCTATTGTTGAAGACGATCCGATAAAGCATGATAGTCTAGGAAACGACTAACACCTATCTGCTGATCGACAAGGCGACGCCGGCACATTGCACAATACATTGATGAACCATGAGCCAATGAGCCATGATTATATTATTATGAACCAAAACTACATACAACTAAAAAGTATTTAAATCCTATGATGCAAATATAATGCGTAAAAAAATTACAAAATATGCAATAATATTATATGCATAAACAAATTTAAAATGTGCAGTAGGATAGGCTTTTATTTAATATTTGATAAATAATAATATTACGTTAATTAATCAGTATTCATAAATAGATTAGATAGTAAAGCAGGTGTAACTAAAGATCTGACCTACGGTACTATTTTATTTTTTTAATAGCAATTAGATATTAGAAATAATAGAAATATTATTTTCGATTACAAACAATTTGTAAATGTCAATCTAAACTTTAAGATTAATAAATTTGCAAATTATAATTAGGTATTATTTTTATAAAATAACAAAATGTTCCATAACCTTTCAAATAATATCCAATATATAATTTGGTCAATGTTATCAGTTTGATTTGAACCAAATATTTTAATTCCAAACTCTAGCTATGACAAATACAAAATGTATACAAGTAATGAAAACAAAAATGTATATCTGTATAAATTCGTAAAAATAATAGATATGCAATTATGAAGATTCAATTTGAAATTGTATGATGATATTTTGAAGTCGATCGGACATAGTGGTGGAAGGGGGGCTGACAAAATTTGCAAAAAAATTCGCCAAAATTACAATTTTAATTTGTAAATTTTAAAAATTAATTTGTAATTAATTTTCTAAATATTGGAGGTGGTCTGAAGTGAATCGGTCAAAGTGGAAGGGGCTAACTTCATGACCATTTGTTAGCACCTTAGATAAGTATAAAATAATATAAATGATATATGACCAACTCGTACTATAAATACAATAAATATTTCTAAGTCTGTAGGAAATACAAAGTTTTCTGGAAGAATTGGTTTCAATAATATTACATATTTTACAAAACCCTAAACTTAAACAAGATTTAAAGTTGAATGGTTTGATAGTTTAATAACACCGAACAAATTATTTGTAGCATACAGTAATGTTTCTTTATTTTTTATTTATAAAAACATATTTAAATTAATCAAGTGCGACATCGTATAGAAGTTGACATGAGAACATGCATGACAGAATACATTAACAAATGGTAAAAAAAACAAACAACAACGTTTGAATATACGTTTTTTTAAACACAATATAGTACAAAAAACAGAAGTCAGATTAATTTTTAACAAAATTAATTAGTTATTAACAAAAAAATTAACACAATGAATGTAATCTTTAACATAAAAATAAATAAATAAATAACAAGTACTTTTAAGTCTTACACCTACAACACAGAAGATTTTCAAAATTTGAATCATCAAAACGATTTCACCACGATGTTAAAATTTGAACAGCACCAATTCTCGTATACAATCTTTTTACAAGCGCTGATGAAGGAGGGGTTGTACTGTAATTAAAAAATATTTTTTTGATGATGATATTGGTTTAATAATTCAAGTTCTTTTTTTTCTTTTTTTTATTCAAATATTTCAATGTTTGGAATTCATTAAATTATCCTGTCTCGATATATAAATTACTATCGGATATGCGTACATATATCATAGATCGAGTTCGAGTGCAGACTATGCTCTATGTGAATATTCTAGACAAATATATCTGGATGAAAATTAGATACCAATTTTTTTTTTATCTAGATAAGATAAATATATGAAGTTACTATCTAGATGAAATATCTAGATGAATTAAACTATTGTACAACACTGCCAAAATAGTAGTATTGACGTGTGCGCGGGTAGAGCGAAAGGCAATAACGTGATGCGTACTCGGCAAGTGTTGTCAACTCAATGGTTTTGTTCCCGGTCTACGGTTATCGTTCAAGAGCAGATAACAATAATAATATCATATCGGTTACGTCATTCCGATCAAGTGACCTTTCCGAACAGGAAAAACGATTGGCTGGCCTATCGGGAATTGATGAAATACTAAAATCGATCGATGAACCAACAAGTGGAAGATTCCGGTTGGTTAGAAGTTTAAATTACGCTTAGAGGGGCCATAAAAGTTCAGGAGCACCCCATTATTTGCCACTCCAGCATTTTTGAATTTTAAATGTTTATAATTAACGCAGAAAACTGTTTTTTGAACATTTACGTAACTCGGTTTTAGATTTCGAGTGAAGCGAGAAATGCTATATTTTAGTGTTATATTTATTTGATGCCGATAAAAATAAAGTTATTGTTAAATACACGTTCTTAAAATATTCTACAGAAGAGTAGGTAGGTTAAATTAAAAATGTAATAAGAGTAACCATTCAAAAAATGTATAAACTTTATTAAAACCTTAAGTGTCAGAAAAAAAAACAAAATAAATGTATTATTGCAAAATATATATATATATATATATATATATATCAAATAAAACAATTTTTATTTTCGCCCGCATAAAAATCGATCGACGAAATTATTATTGTACGTTTTGAGAGTTACTTCAACGTGTGAAGGTATACAATTATAACGTGATAAATACCACACCACTTACTAATAAACAACTATTACGAGCTATATAAGAAGGGGTAAAAATAATGTTTGAAAATAAATTTAATTCAAATAACTTTGGACAACGTGATCAGCAAAATCCTCGCTGGGCTCCCATCTCTAATAAACCATTTATTCGGAAACAGAGTAACATATACAAGTATTTTTATATATATAGTATATGAGATTATAATGCGAGCAATATAATAATGTAATAATATAATCGATTACCTCCATATTATAAAATACGAGTATCATACCTGACCGGGTGGTATAATAAAGTATTCATTTTTTTCTAGATATAAACAACATTTAACCGAACCGCTAATATTTTGCAGGATTATATTTATCATGTAAATTATCTTTAATAATTACCTTTGTAACATAATGATATCAATATGTTATTTTACCTATTTATTACGTACAAACGATGCTGTTATTCTTATATTTTTCCCAAGAGTAAATTCGTAAGACAATTGAAAGTATTCCAATCAAGTTTAAAATTTTATTTCAAAACACTACCACAAAAAAAATAATTTATAAGTGCTTGATATCAACCACGAGAAACAATGGTCTTATGGTCGTAGTGTGGTTGTAATGTGGTCCATGTGAGTTAAGCCTTATGTGTTTATGATGTAGACTTCTTATTTATATAATCACTTTCAATTTGTTATAGTAAATAGTTATTTTATCTTGAATCATTTAATTTAAAAAAAATCGTCCGTTAAGTCAGGAGGAACCAGCTTTCCCCCTACGGGTGCTTAGGGGAAGAGTTCACAATCGTACATTATGTTTATGTTAGTTCAACGGACTTCTGATATGTGAGCTTATTCCGGTTTATTTGTGCGTGGACGGAAAATAACCATTGAATTCCAAAGTATATACGTAAATGTATTTGAATGAACATTGTTCTGTTGTACTGGTGACTTAAACAAACAAAATCTCAGAAAAGACTATAGTAACGTTTTTGTATGTTTGGTGCATTATATAATATTTGACTTTTAAGGTATGCACGTATGTTACGCATGCATTCTGCAAAAATGGAGGTTGCAAGACATTCGCATAGATCTTATACGATTCTTCGATAAACGTATAAATTTCAATAGGACTACGTAATTAATTCGGTACGAACGAGTTGAAGAAAAAACACCTGACGAACAATTGAACGGTAAAAGTCGTCGGATGAGTGCACAGTACATCGTTTGATAGTAAAATGTTTTCGCTACACGATGTACACTGTACATTGTACAGTCACACGACGACATATTTTGCATGCTTTTAAGAAAAACCAAACGTCTAGGGCTCAAGTACATTGCGCCGCATATTTCCGGATCCGACAGTTGCGTACATTCAAATTTGCTATGGTGGGAGGGAGGGGGTTAAAAAAATAATACACTCCAAATACCACCTATTTATAACTATCACTTTATTCATTAATACTTAAAGGCAGTGGTGTAGTCGGTTAAGGGAAGGTTAAGGGCTTATAACCATCACCACCCCAAATGTCTCTTTTGTTTTGTAAGTTATATAATATTTTTAAGACATAGGTGTAATTTTATAAATATTATTTCATCCATCTTTCTTGGAAGCTTGTACTAAAATAGTTGTGTATATATCAATTCTCGATTTATACACAAACAATTTCATACAAACATGCATTTTTTTAGTGAACATAAAGATACCACAACCATAAATTATATTTTTACTCTTAGCTCGGTGCATCACAATAAATTTTTTAGAATATCACTTCGTAGCACCACTTCACGACACGAGTTTAGCGCAGGGGTGGATTGGTCTATCGGAAAATCGGGAATCTTCCCGATGGGCCGGTCTTTGTTTTGGCCGCTCTATATTATTATATAATTACCAACACAAAAGTTTTATTTTGTAAAATAAATAAAAATCATTAAAAAATAAATATATATTTAAAGAGGCATTAACATCAAACTTCAAGTTCAAGTTGGAACTGATTAATCATGTGACTTACCCAAAACTATTATAGCTATAATTATAGTAAGGTTATTATAGATTTTACTAATTTAGGGGTAAAACTAAACAAATTTTGAAATGGATGCAAAATAATGCATTTTTTTGGGAGGGGGGAGGGGTAAAATAGTTTAATTTGCAGTTCATGTGCTGGTTTGTTTCATATTTCCTGGGCCGAAAATAATTGCCAATCCGCCCTTGGTTTAGCACACGGAGTAGAGGGTTTTCGTCGTATGATTAACCGTAACCGGTGCGATACACGAAAACGCCCTATAAACATGTTTATCAAACATAAGAGTACGATGTAGCCGCATATATGTTTGGGTGTTTGTTAACCTGCCGACGGCGCTCATTTTATACGCAGTGCTCGTTAGTACAACATTACGTATTGTTTACCGGACGTTAATATTGCACATGTATAGGATAGCGTACGCTTGTACACATTAAACTGGAAGTCGAAATGCGACGGTTTTCCTCTCCACGGAGGTTTTCCTCCCCCCCGAAACCGACGGGTACAAGTTTTCGCGTAAATTTTCTCTTCTGGTCCGGGTGCGCGCTTACATATTTTTTTATTCATTTTTTTTTCTTCAACTTTTCGCCAACGGTCCGCCGATAGTTTTGGAAATTTATGTTATTTATGTCTTGTTCGCGCGTACATTATTGCCACTACCATCGCCACATGCATATAGATATATTTTTATTGTGCTTTCTCTAATACATTATATTTATTTATGGTGCACCGTCCCGAATTCATGTCTTTTTTTTTTTTTGTGGTCTTCTGTTCTGATTTTTTATTTTTTTTTCACTAAATTCATGTTATTGGCTATTTACGAGCCGTTTCGTCGAATAAAAAAGAATACAATTAACCGCAACACACGTCCGCTACACAACAGCGGTTCTCACACCGTGCGGCGTTCCTTCACGGAATGAGAATCGCATACATTTTTTCAGGCGGTTTATCATTCAAATGGAATAGTATTTCAACAGTTGAACAATTAACAGTCAAATAATAATATTGTAACCGGTGCATTATTATTTTTTTCTTACCCACGGGAGGGATATTTTTTTTTGTTTTTAGAGAAGCTCCAGTAAAAAAAAAATTTTTTTTGAAACCGCTGTTGTGTTTAGTTGTTGATTATGCTCAAGTGGAAATAATACACATTTTTATTCCTTCCCATCCCCTTTATCCGCAGATCGATGATAATCATCGTTTTCGTCGTGTGTCAAAGTAGGTAGTAACAAGTAAGTGCCTAGTATGGTTGAAAACTTGTATGGATGTCATTTATATATTCTCTGAAAGAAGGAAATAATATACGCACATACAGTTTGCCATCACACCAAAAAGTTATTTATCCCAAAACCAACGAGATCGGAAATTACACTAAACGGATATATCGAAAGTCCTGAAGGCATTTAACGCATTTGAACTGAATTTAAATCCGATTAAAATATTATAGAAATGTATGCGGAAAAATAAAAAGTTTGAGATTTGTTCCGTTAAACATAAACAAGTCAATTTAAGATAGCTTATACACATCGATGAATCACTATTCTTTGTTCATAAGACTATTTGCAAACCACATTATGTGTGTTATATGGCGCGTACATTTTATACTACAGTCGAGGCGCAATATTTAAAACCATTTGATATTCAGAACGAGTTCCGTCTTTACCCTTTACAAATTTTAATCTGTAACGTATTAATAAAACCATCAAAAAAAAAAAAAAAAAATCTTAGGTAGGTAAATGGCAATGTTAAAATTTTAAATAAATAATGAATGCTTAATTGTGTGTGATTACATTACTTAGGTTAGGTATATGTTGTTTCTTTTCCAATTATTCACATAGGTTTTTCTTTAAATTGGATAACCCATATTGCTCGACTGTAAAAAAGTCATCTTTCAAATTTAACTTTTGATGTTTTTACTCAAGTTTTTTCGTGGTCTAGTACATTTCGGCGTGGCAATTTCGGTGTTTCCGTCTAGGCGTAGCCATTTCGGCGTGAACCCATTTCGGCGTAGATCCATTTCGGCAAGCATTCAATTCTTTTAGACTTATATTTTATAATTTGATTTTTAAATCAGAACTAACAACTATGCCAAGGCAGCCAACAGGCGACTTAATTTACAAATGGATGTGCAGCATCCAACCTTATGGACATTCATTTCTTATTTCAGAAATGTACAATCTGGCCGTGATACATTTTATAATCAATTAGAAGCTGGAAAAAGTCCCCCACGAAAAAAAAAAGAAGTATACCGATGTAGATAAAAGAATGAAAAAACTTGTAAATAATTATAACAATCGTGACATCAATAGTTTTTTTTAAGGGGAATGGCCCATTATATTAGTTGTCATTAGTTTATTTTAATTTTATTTATATTAGATTAGATATATAGAGGGATAACAATTATTATCATTATTATCTTTACTATCGTTATTATTGTTGGCCGATGCCGTATCGCATAATATAATTTACAGAAATATCATTTATGTAGCGTGTTTAGAATCATATACTATACCAACATACAGAACGTTTATAATGAAAATCAAATTAAAGAATATAAGTTTAAAATAATTAAATGCACGCCAAAATGGCCACGCCGAGATGTCCGGGTTCAGTTTTTTCGGCCAACTTAAAAGCCTCCTAAGTTCCTTGTGCCCATGGGTTCCTGCATAGTCTAAGACGGCCCTGTTTGAAACGTAACATGTCGGTCTCTTTAAGAATAACACAAGGATGTATGAGGTTAGCTTGTTGTTGACCTCGTCTTTGGCGCATCCAACACAGCAAAAACCACCCGTATTTGTTTGTCGGCATGATTGATCGATCTGAAAACGGCTTCTGACATTAGAATGTAATTCTCTGTCCCCAAATCATTCGGGCTAATTTTTACACGTTCAACTACCGTAGAATGAATTTTTAATTTTGTCACACGTACATCGATTCGACTGCCACGGAGTCGAATCTGAACATATCCGTCCGTAGAATACTTCGTGTTTGCGTCTTATCAGACGTTCACGCGTGTCGAACAATATTGCCTGGTGACCCGGGGAGAAAACACGGCGAACGCGCGGGCAAGAAAAGGTAGAATAGGCATGTCACCACGTAAACGGCCGATTCGGACGTGAGCCAGCCCACGGAGACGAGCTTATCGCCCGATAGAAGTAGATCGTGAGAGACGGGTGAGCTACCCCGTGGCCCGGGGGAATTTCGCGCGAGAGGGGATGACGTCGTGCGCGCGCCCGACGTGAATAACAATTATGTTACGACGACGCGTCTCCTCGGCGTAATCTGTCCGCGGGCCACCTGCATGATAATAAAATGCTCGCGATCCACTGCGCTATGTGTATATACACCGCGGTCACCGTCCGAAAATTATTATTTCAGGTCGACCGACGACGCTCTTGAACCCGAATAATCCCTTAGGAAATTACGAGCCCCCCGCCGTTGCCGTCATGCGGCCCAGAATCGTCTGTAAACCGCGTTAGAATTGAGAGTTTATGTATTTTTTTTTAGATCTTGAACGAAGCGAGAGATGTATATTAATTTAATTTTACATCAAGATAATAAACGATCTGCAAATATTATCATCATATAGGCGTACGCACGGCAGGTGCTGGATGTGTCCGGTCACCATTCTGAATATTGTATATGGGGCCCTACATTTTAAGTCTAAGAGTGAGGGATCTTGGACCTTTTTATCTTAACTGGTGTTGCTCACACTAAATGAGATTTATTGAAAAGTATTTGCTAAAAAATAAAAATAAATGTTCTCAATATTTGAGAATAACCTTATTATGACTACCTGAATTACCCGTCGCTGTCTCTCTGAACTTTTCGATTCTAGGCGTTATTAAATTTGATGCAAGTGATGATAAGCTTAATGCCATAAATCGGCATGTATCGTTGAATCTGATGGTGAACTTGTTACATATGAATTTTGAAAATGAAATGAATTTTTCGCCAGTGTTCGGGATAACAGTGATCGTATTATCATCGTAACCAAGTTCGGTTATAATAAATGTGCATCGTAATTACACAAATTGTGAAGAAAAACAGGTACGAATCTTGGTAGTTGTACATAATTTTAAATTACAAGTCTTGCATAGTGTTTATCTAAATTTACCGGACAAATGGTTGTAATCTGCAACTTTGTGATTTGTATGTGTAACTTGAATCCCATAACTCGTCGGTCTATGTTTTTGAAATGCTGTTGTTCTTTTTCCTTTTTTTCTTCAATTTTTACTAGTAATGCCTCGAAATCATCGTATATTACTATTGAGTGCCTCTGTGTCTACTCCATGCTTCGAATTCGAGCGTTGTCCTTTTTGCGGGCATAACTGGTAATATAGGTTTATGAGACCCACATATTTTCAAATGCTTGTCTAACGCTGCCTGACTACTCAATTTAAATTTTTTCTGTGTATCAAAACTTGTAAAACACCTTTTGCAAAAAATAACTCTCTTTATGTAGTGTTTTTTGAGAGCAAACAAGTCTTGAGAAGTCTGAAATGTATGTATAATGCGATTTTTCGTTGTCTGTAATTAATACGAGGTCGAAATGTTCCGCTTTTTCTTCGTTAACTTCTTTCAGCGGAAAGACTTTATAAGAGGGAAATTTTAAAGACGATTAGAATTTTTTCTGAAGTCCGTAAATATTTATAGATGTAGCTGAATTATTTTTTTTGAATATTTTAATTTCATGTAGTGGTGTTGTAAAGGTCAGGCCTGTGAAATTATATTTGTTTTCATGAAAATAATAATTATTATTGATTCGATGTTTTTTTTCTCCTGTGACATGTTTGATCGGAATAGCCCACTTGAAGCACTGTTCATCTATGTTCTGCGGGTTAACGGTAATTTCTTTATTTTCAATGTATGGGGATAGTGGTAGGTATGATGATCCGCCCATAAGTATATACTAGTACATACCTAATAATACACCGTCTAAAGCCTGGAGTGAAAATCCGCTTCTTTTGCTCTGATATGCATATTGCTTGGTTAAAATATTTACAAACATATGGTCAACTATATCTTCGATATTCGTATTCGCGAAAATAATTCTGGCAGAGGTCTTAAATGTCCTATTGACGGATGAGTATTCGATATGTGACCTGTTGTAAGTTGTTTCTAATTTCAGATTGAATTTTATTGGTAGAGCCGATGATTTTAAAATTTCGAATAGTTCCGATTTGATTGAAAATAGGAACGCTGAATAATGGATTATATTTTATAAATTCTTTTTATAATATCAGATGATGGCATTATTAAAATATGTGCCTACTCGGACATAACCTGGTGTATTCCCAACAATGTTTAGACGAGCCCTTTTTTGAACACCTACGGCCTCAGAGTTAATCAGTCTTTTACGTGTAATGAGCCCTACGGAAAAAAAATCCTATATTTGCTATCTAATAGCTATATTAAAAATAAATCTTACCTGGATTATCATACAAATAGGCACTCTCCACACCATCTCCTACGAGATCAAATAATTCATCATCGCCATCGTCCCATAGTTCTTCGTTGTTGGCTGGAATGTCTGGTATAATAATTTATGGCGGTATTTCATTATATGGAACTGCAAGATGTGGGGCTATTTCAGCACGATGTACTAGCAGTTGGACACGTTCAATACTTTACGAAAATATTATAACACAATTAAAAAAATAAATATATTATATAAGTGATGATAAATAAATACCATGTTTATTCTTCATATGTCTCGTAAGAGCATCGCGTCGGGTAAATGTTTTTGGACATATACTTACAAGTACCACGTATACCGCTATGCATTATAACGTGTCTTGAATAGATGATATTAACTCGAAAAAGATTTTACACACGCTTCACAATTTAATATATTTGAAATGTTTAAAATATCACAACAAAAATTAAACGTATCGATGATAATAAAATATAACTGTGATAATACAAAGAAACTGAGGTCTAGTATGTGACCAGTAGGTGACTATAGAACACAATGAATGCATTTCGATTTCAAATGTGGTAAGAGCTCATAATTTTATCCGATTATGCTAATTCTCGGAAAAATGTGTATAACAAGCCAATGGGGTGGTAAACCATTTTTCCCTAATAATATAATAATTTATAAACAATAATTCCGATTTTTCTGATGATTTGGTATGCATTGATTTCATTCTCGAGTATGTCTCGACCAGCATTATACTTGCGGCATTAGAAGCATTACACGTGCAGTCGATAACATTCCTGGAAATGGCCATGTTACAATTCATTGGCGCTCTATGTAGTCTTTAATAAATTGTTATATTGTCGTAATAATCTTTCCGTATTAATATATTTTAAATAATTTGTAGTCTTAAAATTTTACTTCGATAAAATAATTAGATTGTGGTAAAAGGGGAGGTGTTAATGAATTTATCATTTAAATAAATAATAAGGGGAAGTATAATATTAGGTAAGATGGAAGATAAGATTTAAAAATTTTCCAGTAAAAAAATATGGAGGGGGTATAATATACATAGGCTACATGAAAGATCGGGCAGCATGAAGAAAAATGAAAATGGAAAAAATATGGATGGGGTATATTATACATAGGTTACGTAAACGATTGGGCGGCGTAAAAAAAAATAACGGTGGCTGCAGCGGCGGAAAGTGAGGTGGTTGTGGCTGTGGTTGTGAGCGTGGGGTGTGGGTATGTGTGTGGGTGGCCCAGAAGCTCCAATTTCTATCTACTAGTAACGTGAACTATATTATGCGATAAAGCGCATTTATAAAATAATACTCTCTGATTTTGGTTTTCTTTACGTTTTTTTTCTTTCACGTATTCCAGTTAAAGAATAAGTTTTACGCTTACTATTAGTGTTAGCATTTATTTCTTTAGGTAGATTTTGAATATTTATATTATTACTAAAAACTAAAACACCATAATGTCCTGCGTCACCATGGCCAGAAAAAAAATTAATTACACATTATAGCACCAAAACCATTATCTACAAATGCACTAAGATCAGTAGATCTATACACACGAAATGTATGACTTGGATAAAGTCGACTAATGCATTCAAGTACGACGTGACCAGCATACTTACCACCTATGCTCATCAAATGTTCGTAATCATTATAATTATAAATATGTAATCTATACGAAAGATCACCTATGAAAAAATTCTTTAAACACATCCCAATTATTTATCACTAAGTTAGGTTTCGATGTTCTTCTTGCGTGCCGAATATTAAATATGACATGGAACGAAATAAACAATTTTTATTGCCTACTATGGGAATTAATTGATATTCCATTTTAAACAAAAGCGAAACAATGTATATAATAAAATTTGTAATTTATTTTGTGCTCTACACAAAAAGACAATGCATAAATCTAAAATAGTATTTTTCATGTGATTTTTTCGAAGACGGTACAGACGACGACACAACGACGATAACGAAACAGTGCACTATGCCACAATGTAAAATATAATAAATGTACAATGCCGTTGACGACGACAAATCTACAGACCTGTAGTACTGCAACAGACGTAGGAAAAGTAAAAATACCGGCCATAGAAAAAAATAGTGGTAGTGAATTAACGGAAAAGGTCTAAACAAAGTGTATGGTTAGCCTATTCAAACTTACCAAAACTTCATATTAAATTGAACATGACATATGAACTATTAGATGCGATGGCTCTGAACTAACCATCACGTTCACTTAGAAATTCAGTTATCCTAAATAGATATATTAATAGATATATTAATTAGATATATTACTAATAAATAATAATAATAATAATAATAATAACTACGACCAAAACATCTATTTTAAACGATATTCAGTTTTTTACATCCTCTTTGACGATATTTGTAGCACGCATTCTGTTAATTCTATGTCAAACGTAAAAAGGCTACATTAAAAAATGTATATTGTTAGATTAGAAAAAGTTTTATATGGTGGTTAAATATTCTTAAATTTTCTAATTTTCCACCCAGTTTTATTAATTTTTTCTTTCACAAAGTAGTACTGCAGTAGACGTAGTAGTGTGGGGTTACACCAGCGTCGTCAACGAATGCCGCTATGTAATAATACGGTAAACATAATTCGTTTAATAACTATTTAAGTAATCCATTTTTTGAACTTTTCTCTTTTGATGGCTCATCTGCACACCGATTACTTGCGTTAGAAAAAAAATCATTAAAATTAATGCAGTAGAACTTAAGATATAACTGTCATAAGAAATTGCCTCACGTTTTAATAATATATAAAGATAAAGATAAAGATAATATAATAGCTACGATTGACTACAAAAGTTTAAATTATTAATAATTGCAGATATTTGAGAAAAATATACGAGATACAATCTATTTTCGGCTCTATCTCTGTTACTCATACAGCTAAGTTGTGAGAATAAAATTAATACTTCCAATAGGTATAAAATTATCTATTTAAAAATAATTTGGTGGTGACATTGAACACTATTGCTATCAAAAGTGCTTGTTTGTCGTCCATATATAAAATCCAATTCGTTTTGTTGGTGCTCTGTGCTCTCTATCTTGCGATTCATGATCGTTAAGTATTTCTTCTTTTTCTATTTCTTCTTTTTTTCTTCTTTTTTTCTTCTTTTTTTTCTTCTTCTTCCATTTTCAATCCTATAATTATTATGATTTTTTATTATTTATTTTTTATTTATTATTGATATTTTTTTACCGTAATCCGGCAATGACGGGCAATTCGGCTAGTTATTATAAGGCGCTGCAAGATACAATAAAAGTCTATTACTGGGAATGAGATTCAATAGTTGTACGCAAACGAGTTGTCATTTTTCAAATCAACGTTGTACACGAACGAGTTACACCCATTAGTGCTGCGTGGGCACGAGGTCCACCCGGGGCCTAAAAGGTTTATGAGAGCGCCATATTCTGAATTTGGCTTACTAAATCTTTGTATTCGAAAGAGATAGGATGCGAAAAAAAACCACTATGGCCGATCACTTATACGCGCGTTAACGAAATTCGATTGTCGCAAACGGTTATGATTTCGCTTCCGGACCGCAACCTATACAACCAGTAGTATATCTCCATACTGTTATTCGACGCGCTCAATAGCGATGTGCACTACAGAAAAACGCTCACCTTCTGATTTCTCTTGCCAAGTATCGAGTACGCTGGATTCTTCTCGATCGTTGGGTCGGTCGCGAATTTTCCGATCGTGGGCTTGACGTAATACTCCGCTGGTCCTGGGCTCCTGGAACCCACCCTCACGTATTTAAGCATTTTCTTGTCCATTATTGTGTTAGCAAATTTCTTGTTCTATAAATAAAAGTGTTATAAATTTTGATGGTTTTATAGGATTTTGTTTTGTATGTATTACTATGACACATTAAAACTTTGAATTGGTAAAAAGTAAACATAAAAATTGTATTATGAACTCTTTTAAGGTATTACTAAAATAATCCAAAATAAGAGTATGCACCACTTGATAGTTTGCAGTACATAAGAGAATAAAAAGAAACTGGTGTGCAAGGGCCATAGTTAGAAATTATAAATTGGCTCGTTTTAACTCACCTTGTTGGAACATCGTGTGGCTGCCATATTGTCATGTTAACATTATTCTCAAAATAATATACTGTTTGTAGAGAGCCGAACGTACATGTACACGAGTCAAGATAAAAACAGGTTGGTCTGAAAACTTAAGTAAACGCTCCGAAGCAAGACTTTGTCAATCGATAAAATATCCGCTTTCATTGCATTCATAAGTTCATCCAAAGTGTAAAGTTTTGAATGATAAACATATGACTTAAAGTATAACCGAAAAGAAAAAGTTGCACACTGTAAAGTCCGATGACCTTTACTAGTTTTAAAAAAAGAACGCATCGGGCTCCCGGACATTTTATGATCAATGTTCAACCTTCGATTGCTATCGCCGTTTTCTTGGTCGTCGCGATCATTAATATTAATATGAATTATTAATATTACCACGCGTAGTATCGGCAACAGTGATCTGTAGATCGAAACGGATGTGCAGATTGGAAGGAGAATTTCTTGTTCAAATATGTGCATGCGTTTCCATCCGTATATTAGCATTCTGAGGTAGGTCTCAACACCGGTTATCATTTTAGCTTTCTGATCGGTCGTTTGGTTTTGCCACGCTTTTTAAAAGCTATTACCAATAACCTTGTTATCTAGTATTATTACTATTGCTATTTATTATTTATGATACTATTATAAAGTATGAATATAAATAATCTTTAAAAGGGTAAAAATAAAAACCCTTTTAAAGATTATTTATATTCACATTTTATAAAAAAAAAGTAGTAAATATGCATTGCAATGTTAAATAACACATAATACCAGATAACAATTTTTAAAAAGCGTGGCAAAATCAAACGACCAATCAGAAAGCTAAAATGATAACTGGTGCCGAGACCGACCCCAGAATGCTAATATGCTTCCCGTCCACAGATCATGGCTGTAGACATCACGAGTTGTTAATAATAATATATTATGTAATATATATTATATATATTATATTAATTATATATTATTATTATTATTATTATTATAATAAAAATAATAATTATCATGATGATCGAGAAAACGACAATAGCTGTCGAAGATTGATAGCCAATCATACGACATATGGGTGTCCGATATTTGTCCTGGTGATCATTTGTATGCGCTCGCGCGAATCGTCGTTATTCATATTACGACTCTTTTCTTTAGGAAACCTTAAGTCACATGCAAAATCTCGAGTAATGGATGATAATACAGGTTATAATAATAGTGGCGATTGAATTGATAAAGACTTGGTCCAGCGTGGTCACTCAAATATTTTGAACAAACATGCTTCGTACTACGAACAAGATGGACGCACGCTCGTTGTTCTTTTCGATCTTTGAAACGATGTCCCTATTTTCGTGATCCGAAGCCTGTACAACAAATCATAGTAAAACATGAATGAACGTTTAATAATATATATATATATTAATTAATCCCGAACAAAATCAAATATCTTTATGACATGTTCATTCCGTACACCCACGCCATGGACTACGAAACACCCACATCGTCGAATGCTTTAAAACAACAACGACGAGCTTGGTCTCGAGATGAATTATTCTAGTCCGTTAGGACACAGTAGTATCTATTCTTCGGTCGACAAAAAAGTAACGGGCACGCAATATAGGCGCGCACACTCAGTATAAAATTTGGAAGTGCTAAAATTATCCACCCCAAGGTGATCCGTGGGGAGCAAAGCCCCCAATAAACCCTCTACAAGAGTTGTTTTCAGCCTTTTTCATCTTTTGCTCCCTGGTAAATTACAAAAATCTCATCCCCCTCTTCAATTAGAGTTTAAGCGATTTTTAGCTGTGCGAATCGAAGTTTGTACTATCAATTTTAGATAAAACACGAAAAGATCTATCTAGTATCATTATAAAATATAATTGTTATCGATACGGAATAATTTGAAAATATATAGTGATTTCAATTTAACACATTATAAATGTAAAGTAACATAATTATTTTCGTTATTTTATCATCACTATATTCCTCCCGAGCCAACTCTTAATTTTTCCCTGGGTGGGGGAGATTCCCCTCTCGGTTGGGAACTATTGCCCTCATATTACTCGACACAAAATTATTTAGTTTTACCGTTTAATTATAAACGTAACTATTTTCTTTATTATAACTAAAGATTATTAATAAACATTACTATTATTTATCAAACCCGTAGACGGTAAACCAAACCAAAATCTGAAATGGTGTTCCAGCAATAAGCTCGACCGTCATCGCAGTATCACATGCATAGGTAAAACAAATGCCTAATACTCTTACTTATATAATCGCTTTGCTGTAATGTGCGAACAAAGGCAAATTAAAAAAAAATTAAAAAAAAAAAATATTCTTACTGCACACGTGTAACATTTGTATGCACGTTGTACATGCGTGGCATTTAGTGGGCATTACTAATATAAACGTATTTTTATAAACGGCAAATAATCGTCTTCAAACAAAATTTTTACCTCAAAACAAACTGGGGGTACTAACTCATAACTCGGGGGGCACTAATAAGCACCGATGAATCGGAAGTAATAATATAGTACGTTTGGTCCGGAACTCACCGCGATCTCCGTTATTTGCAACAGTCGCTGTCGTACTCGTTGTCCGCCGGCACGGCGAATGGGGGCACGATGTCCGGCCTCTTCGCGCCGAACGTGGTGCGACACTTGTCCATGGATGGCTGAATGGTGCAGCACTTGGGCTTGGATCCGTCGTAGGCGGCCGGCCCGGGCATTTCGGGCACCCGAGAGCGCTTCGGCCGTCCGGCCATGGTGCGGCCACCGCCATACCGGCCGGACAGGTACCGGTCGCCGTGCGGCAGGTCGTAGGCGCCGGGCCCAGGCGTTACGAACGCCTTGAGCGGCGGGAACCGTTTGCCCAGCGGCGCAGCCTGCTTGTTCAGCGCGTCCGGCAGGATGTACGCGTTGGGCCCCGGCACCATGGACCTAGGCTTCAGCTGCAAGCCCGACGGCCGCACCATCTTGATCGCCCCATGGTCCTGATGGCTTTGCACGCAGTAGTCTGCCGGTCCCGGTGTCTGGGCCGGAGCCTTGTCGTCCAGCCGCTTGCTCAAAAGTCCTCCCAGTACCCGGTGCTTGCCATAATGGTTCAACGTGGACACGTCGTACCCAGGGCCCGGCCCGATCGATTCGATCTGTAAAAAAAAAACGGTCCGTGTCGTTCACTAAGCTACAGCTTTCCCTTTACTCACCCAGTGGTGTAGCAAGAGTATAGCGAACTTTGTCTACGCTGGGGGCGCGAATTGCAAAAGAGCGCAAAATTGTGTGCAAAAGTCGTATTTTTTTTTTTTTTCTACAATCAAATCGAAATTTTTCCATTATACTTTTTGAAATACGTAAATATATCTATAATAAATTGACTATTTGTACGCACTACATGTGAATTTAATGATGAGATTATGAAAATAGCACAAGGGCATTTAAATAAAAGATTTCATATGAAAAAATTATTGATGAATTTGCTAGTGATAAAGGGAGAAAAGCAAATTTTCAAAGTTTAAAATTAACACTGTAATAATAACTTCTAAATATAAAATGTGTACTTAAAAAAATTAGTAAAATTAAAGGTTATAAAAAATATAGTAAAATCAAATTTTAATTGGTTAAATAGAGTTTTTTTCTAAGTTTGCCAGGGGCGTTAGCGAGTCATCCATACGTCACTGCACCTGCCTCCCCCTCCTAATGGTTCGTGTTTATATGTATGTACCGAACCGGTGCGTTACCGTTCGGCGTTTAAACATCTTAAAATTTTGACATAATGTCGACGAATAACGGTTCGTCATCGGCAAACGCATAACCGTATTACTACGTACCATATTTTCGACGGAAAGTTGTGCCCACTCTCATTTAACACTTACGTTTTATAATCGAAATTTACACCATTATTTACACCATGTAATGGCGATGTTACCGCAGCTGTTTTAAAGTTTTGGAAATGCATTGAGTGTGTCGAATGAATTCTAGAAGTTTATCTTAACATAACCTGTCCAAAAATGAGGGAACACTCGTTTGCGCACAATAATCTTAAATTTAAATAATAAAGATACAACTCATTTTAGATAAATCTTATTATTATAAGGCGCTGCAAGATACAATAAAAGTCTATTACTGGGAATGAGATTCAATAGTTGTACGCAAACGAGTCGTCATTTTTCAGATCAACATTGTACACCAATGAGTTACACCAATTGGTGCTGTATGAGCACGAGGTCCGGCCGGGGCTTAAAAAGTTTAAGGAGCGCCATATTCTGAGTTTGGCTTACTAAATCTTTGTATTCGAAAGAGATAGGATGCGAAAAAAAACCACTATGGCCGATCACTTATACGCGCGTTAACGAAATTCGATTGTCGCAAACGGTTATGATTTCGCTTCCGGACCGCAACCTATACAACCAGTAGTATATCTCCATACCGTTATACGACGTGCTCAATAGCGATGTGCACTACAGAAAAACGCTCACCTTCTGATTTCTCTTGCCGAGTATCGAGTACGCTGGATTCTTCTCGATCGTTGGGTCGGTCGCGAATTTTCCGATCGTGGGCTTGACGGAATACTCCGCTGGTCCTGGGCTCCTGGAACCCACGCTTGCGTATTCGAGCATTTTCTTGTCCATTATTGTGTTAGCGAATTTCTTGTTGTATAAATAAAAGCGTGTTATAAATTTTGATGGTTTATAGGATTTTGTTTTGTGCTCGTGTTTTTCTAAGACTGTTTTTCGTTGTGTTCCGTCGCTTGTTGGTCTTACGCGTTGTCGTTGTTGACGACAAATGTTTGTTTATACTTATTTATTTTTAATTTATGCCAATAGAATAAAGTTGGAAACCATTCATCGTCATACGATACTTAACTATGAACAAATATTATGTATTATTCAAAGTTATGTATTTTTGTAATACGAGTTTAAATGAATTACACTTGCAATCATATTTATTATGTCTATATGTATTCTGAATTCTGAAACAATCTATATAGCCGGACCAACAGAGTTTAGAAGGGAAGAAATAAAAAATTCATTATACGACATTTGACGTTTGTACACCAGAGTCGACGATCGAGTGGACTAGTGCGTGTGCGCACGGACGGCGCCCGATGAAGAACCCGACCGTAAAGATAGTTATTAAATTGTCATCTGGCTAAAATCTAGGAGGGTGGACTGTATCGATTTGATTTCGAAATGAGGTGGACGAAGGTTAAGTAACCGACTAGATCAATAAATTTAACAATTGTATTTGAAATGAAAGAAAGGCACGATATATATATATTTGTTGCTCCTGCATGAAATGATCTTATGATTAGATTAGTGACTAATTGACCACACACGATCGCCAGAGCCGCATTTAGTGGGGGACAAGGGAGAATGAATGGCCCTGAGGCGGCAAATTTTTAAGGATCAACATAAAATAGAAAATATATAATTATAACTTTTTTGTGTGACTGTATGTTATTGCTTTCAATATTAAACATAACATAGAAGATATATCCACCAGTTTGCAACCATAAAATCAAGGAAAAAATTATTATGAAAGTAGTATAAAAAGTAATGAATGATTATATTTTGTCAGATTTGGTAATTTTTTAAATTTTTATGCAAGGTATAATTAATAATTATAAAATTTAAATATAAGTAATAATGTGCTATATAAAATATACATAATATAGATATTAGTCATTTGTATATTTATTACAATACACTTCTGTTCTATCCGTTAATACGCTAAATATTCTACCCACTGTAATTAATAGTGTGGTGTGTATAATTTTGAATTGTAATTTTCTTAAGGGCAGCATATTTTAATTTGCCCCGGGGCGGCTACATAGTTTAACGCAGCACTGACGATCGCCCGTAATAATACTAACTAATAATAATAATACTAGTAATAACAACAAATAATAAATTGATAACGGATGTATGATCTAGTATCAATAAAGAACTGACATTGGGTAACGATATGGTCGGTGGCCAACCGGTCACGACAGAGAGTTCAAATGCCCAATTCCTTGGTGCGTACGTGGACGGCTCCGCTTGCATAAGTGAATGAAGTTCGGCAGACCGTCAACTCGGCGGCACCTAGCAATGACTTCACGAAGACGTATACTGGAATTATGGGAATTCTTGACCGTTCGGCGAATAAATAAACGTTGGTGGAACGACGACAAACGAAAAAACTGAACGGTTGCGACGAGAACGTGACGCGTAAAATATTTTCGGACGTCTCTCAACCACGAAAACGGAGTGATAAAACGATCAGACCACATGGCACGAGGGATTACGGGTGGTGAATATATAATAAAAACACCGACGACGGGGTGACCGTACAAGTGTGCAGGACGTTCACAATTGTCAGTGTTAACGGTGGTGACGCACCGGGTACGTACCAGTGGCGAGCCCAGGGGGATGGACCCCGGGTCTGGATCCCCTCCTTGGCTCATGTTGTAGTATTTATTTTTATTTTATATTTTTTAAAATTACTCAGACGTTTTCATCAAAACTTATTGATTAGAATTATTATTTGAATTGGTATACTGTTGGAAATACAACGAATCTGATAAATACGAGTAGATAAAATCAACGATTGTCAATAACCTACTATATCATATTAGTTGCATAATAGTCGAGCAATGAAATATATTTATAATGTATATACTTAGGAATAGAACAGAAAGACAGTAGATAAATTAGATAAATACATTTTTTTTCCTGGACCACCCCCCCATTGAATAAATCCTGGTTGCATATCTGGTATATACAATGGTGGACATACCATTCTTTGCCTAGACGACCGCGTAGAAAAAGGAACAGAATTGCACGACGGTAACGATAACCGACGACAGGCTGGCGGAATAGCGATCATCAACAGCATCGATAACCGATCGCCACTCGAGCGATGGATCGTGTTATCAGACATATCGGCGAGACGCCACGCTCTTCACGCGACATTTGTACCCAATTTTCATTATGTTAAAATTTAACATTTAATGTAGATACGGAATTTTATACATTCAAATTGTAATAATTTACTAATTCTTATTTGAGTATTCAGTTATAAAGAATTTATCAGGTTTCTTCAACAGAAATTAAATTTATTTTCGACCATATGGAAACTTCTATGACTGAAAATACCAGTCCGAAAAGGGGGAATAATAATGGTAGCTGTAAGGCGCTTTATTCATATCGTCTCATAGTAAGTAGTCTCATGTAGTAATTATTTCTATGTGAATCAAAAGAACTTATAAATATAATGAATATTAAAATTGGAAAAATGTAATAAGTGAAATGGGTACATGTATATATATATATATTATATTATCTGCGTTTATTATTACAAAAATCGATTTGAAATGTTTTAAATACTACATTCACTATGCAGAATCGTCTTTCGAGTCAATAGAAAATTAATTAAACTGAAACAACTCAAGAAAAACGGCACCTTTTACCTTGTGTACGGTCGCCTATTACGAATGTGCCCAAGATCGATTTGTGATTGCTGTACGTATATGCCAGCTATTCTTACTGGTCGAAAATATTTTGTGAGAAGAAACATAAATAATATATTGTATTTTTAATTTGTATTATTTACACACATGATTTTAATATAATATAATATACACATTTAATGATTTATTGTATGATAAGCTAAATTTAAAAATGCTAAATGCTAATTCAACACATAATGCATTTATATAAAATAAAATAATTGTTCAGAATATTATATTTTCAGATTTGAATACGTGTTTGGTTGATTTGAACAAAATATCAATAACATAATAAAAAAATGGTTCGTCTTATACGTAACTGTATAGATTATAATTACATTTTTCATAACTTTTAAACTGTACAACTATACATTTTTAATAATATTAGAAAAATTATAAATTTGCATTTATAAACGGTGTAAATAATATAACGCAAAACCAAATTAATAATGAATAATAACTTTTTTTCGTTGAATTCTAATATTTACTTGGTATAATAACTTTTCACAGTAACTTTCTTACATTTTAATTTGGTTTAATAATATCAAAAAAAAAAAATAAATAAATAACTAAATAATTACCAGTAAGATCTATGGCTACTTCGCTATTTTTTTTTCTTAGCTTCACGCCATTACTGTCGCGCTGGATTAAGGGGTTTATTAACTAATCATTTATTCAATATTTGGCGATAAATCTGATATTGATAATAATATCAAATCTAAAATATGGGGTGCAGTTAATGAACTGTAATATTTATTTTTTACGTATATAGATTATAGAAGAAAAAGCTTTTTTGTAGATAAATGTTGAGCCAAATGTGTTTGAAATTTGCCAGGAAAAGTCACACGGTATATGGAAATCTTGGTACTAATTTTTAAAATTATATTAAATTTTCTGAAGTATATAATTGTGGACAAATGTGAATAATACATTTGGCGAGATTAAATCGATCTAATCTCACCGGTCCCATATACGAAGACCACGTCTATTAGAATGAAAATAATACCGACAAGCTCGCGACAAATATATAAATATATATTATATATAACAAAATACATAACGAAATTTAAAGAAATAATATTAATAATTAAATATAAAATGGAATGTTGGCGGGAAAATTAAAATTCGTTGGGCTTGTGACAGCTTTGCTTTGTAGTGACACTTGTCGTGAAATTTAAAACCATTAATTAATTTTTATTTGTTATTTATTTATGTAGTTTTTTTAACAATGATCACCAACCTTACTAGCTTCATTTTTAAATGATATCTGAGGTTTTTGGTTTTGGTTTGAATTTTTTATTATGAGGAGTTTGTTACGGATTATGAGTTCGTTTGTAGAAACATGTAACTTTTTTGTTACAGCGATAATTATTACTTATGTACCTACGTAATATACATGATTTGTATTGAATATTAATATATTATATTGATTTGTATTGAATATCGATATTTAACGTATGTATAGGATTTTTTCAACAAAAATATTCTGAAACCATTCGATTTCTTTATTTATGATAATAGTTTTCGGTTATATTATTATTACATATTTATACCGTATTCGTAAATCAAAAGTTTGTTTGCTGGACATCGTCCTTCGTTCAATTCGCTTTCCGTTTTTGGATTTGTTTGAGTTTGTATATTTTCCTAAAATTTATATCTCGCTTTGGCTTCAATATAATACATAATAATTATAGGTTTGTCCTTACGGTGCAATCAGCGTTGAAGACAAATTCCCTTCTATGTTGTACGGTATAAGAAGTATACAAAAAGTTAACTGCGGATTGACTTATGTTTTGTATGATAAGTTACGTTAATATATTTACTTAACAAAATGGCAGAAAGTGATAAGTCAGGAGAAGAAAAAGAAAAAATCGGAAAGACAGTTTTGGTGAAGTCGTTGAATTATCCAATTTCGTTTAAATTTAACTTTAAAATGTTTATGAAACATTGTTGTGACTTTTCAGTAACATTTTTATTTTGAGCTAAAAAAAAATCTTATGAAAAATATTTTATATTATTTCCTGTTTTAAGCCTTAAGTGTAAATATTAAACATTTTACTAATTTTTGACTATAAAAGTGTAACGAATTTTCGAGTTTCTTTGTTTTGTCTAAATTTAATAATTAAATGCTTGTACATTTTTTTTTTGAAATTAAAAAATTCAAATTATTTTCTTTAATCAGTAAAATATATATATTTATATACTTATATATAAAATGTATATATATATATATATATATATTATATCATACAAAGAGCTTTGTATAAAATGTTCAATATTTTTTGTCAAAATTATTTTACTGACATTTTCAAATAAGCTAAGAAAATATAAAAATTTCAACTTTAAATAAAAATTTAAAGATAACCCTAATGAAACTTGTATCATCTACAGCAAACGGTGATGTAAGTATTCAGTAAAAAATGCAAATCTCAAAGATTACTATTTTTGAGTTACGATAAAAAAAATAAATATTACTTTTTGTCTTAAGCTGGTATGTCGTACATTTTGCCTTTTTTTTTTTTTTATATAACCTTTTGTCAGTTTTATACAAATACTAAGAAAACACTTTGAAAATTCGTAAAATACTCACCTCTTCAAAGTAACAACTATACAACATTTCTTATTGGAATCTTTTATGATTGTAATTATCAGAATAGTCCTTCTGGTCAAAATTGTGTACATAGATACAAAAAACTAACTTCTAATTTTCAAACCAATACACTCCCTGTTTTACTCAGAATACAAAAACAATAATACGAGTAAATATCAATTACTAATAGATAAAATGTTGTTGGTATTTTTTATAAAAATGTATGGTGGTCTTTCGAAACATTTTTATACACATTATTATCACCATCCAATTCACATACGACATTGTTGCACACGTCTCACGAATAGTTTATAACCGACAGTATACCTTCGGGAACATCGTATAATATTTCAGATTTCCTACAAACACAGCTGCATGGCTAACAGGTAAGATATTACGGTACAACAAAGATACTGAAATGTTTATTCAAATTAATTCTCGATAACAATGGCTATCGATTATTAAAAACTATTTAAACAGTAGTGGTTAGTTATCGTGTTTATCTATTGTAGAACGTAATTTGATTTCTATCATTCGCCGTATATGTTGAATATAGTGCGAATTAGTCCATTGATTATTACCGTTTGTATAAAAAACGTTTTAGTGTTCTCAAAGCTGTCAATTTTTCAATTCGTTTGAATAAGCAATTTTATACGATTATCGAGCAAGACAATTATCTAGATCTTTACGCATGCATACTTATTCGAACCCGTATATACATATATATTACCAATAGAAGATGACGTAAAATTTCTGCTAATTTATTTTGTTTATATATACTTAATATGAATTCAAAATTCGTCGAAATTGAATTCACCGTATGTAGTCTACCGGAGAACGGTACAGAGTGTTTGCACGGTATATTGTTTAATTTGCGAAACCGCGGTCAATTTGTATGGTAATAATGATATGGTGAGAATTCATTATGACAATTCGATGATAGCGATTGTTGTTATTTCGATTCTGATTTCGTTAAATTATTTTTATCGACCGTTCAGCACGCATTTTGTGAAAATCGAGATTACATGAACATTTTATAAACAACAAAGTTAAACCCAAAACTAATTAAAAACGGTTGTGAATACACAATTTTACGTATTGGTATCATAAATATTCACTGGAAATATTAAAATTACTTGTTGTGGTAAAGCAAAAATGAATATTAATGAACCAGTAAGTTTCATCGACGAAAGTTATAGATAATTAGATTGGGTACTTAATATTTTTTTTAATATCGTAATACAATTAAGTGAACAATTTATTTAAAAACTCAACACACCATAACTACATTACTAGTGATAAGACAATAATGTATTAGCGTTGAAAGTTGTTATATTAACAAATATGGAATGCCATAGCATATGATATAGATGGCATATATACCATATGATAAACTGCATTAATAATGAATTGATAAAATCATATGCAACATAGTAAAAAATAAATATCACTAAATTTTAATATTTTTTCTATGTATTATTATTAATTGTCTATAAATGTATTCTTTCGAATTATTAATTAGATTTATATTATAGGCAACGATATTTTTAATGTTTTTTTTTTTTTAAAAAAAAACAATTATGTTCTTATACTTATCGACAGTAGTACAAACTGTCCACCTGTGTGAAATGTTCTTATTAGATACCTAAAACAATACGAACTGTTGTCGATTTTTTTTTTTCAACGGAATTATCGTACAAAATACGTTCACTGCAACCGAAATATTCTCATCACCCTCATTGCCGTACTGAAGTCGGAAAATATTATGTTGAGCAAAAACGTGCGGAAAACAGTGAGACGGTTATCTGTATTCGGTCCGTACGTGTACGTAATGTCTCGGCACGTGAATAAATATAACAGAAACTGGCGCTTATAATCGTTTATGACGAAGCGGTGGGCAGCGTGAGAGGGACGCAAAACGGTTAAATCGCCTTTGCGCACGTTGCAGAGAAACGGTCGGGCGCAGGTAACCATCCAGCGGTCGATTTGATTATTGGACGCGCCTCGTCGGGAAAGAATCGGCAGAACGGGTTAACAAACAACCGTTTGAGTCTGCTTCCGTCCGATTGTTCATTTTAGACGACTTCGTGGATTTTTATGCGAACCGCGTTAACTGAATATCTACGTATCCACGTGAACATGCGCAGCAGGGCCTGCGTTACCTTTTTCCAGGCCCTGAGCAAAACTAATTTTACCCAAAATAATAGTCACATATAGCCTATATTAAAGGCGATACCGTGTAATGTATGCGATATCGGGTAATGAGTGATTAAATTTAAGAAATGCGATAAAATCAATATCCTATGTATTCCGGTTTCCATAATGTGCGGCGTGCCGTACGGGTCGTCGTTGGTGCATACATGACATATTAAATATAATATTGTTGTTTTGTTAATTGGTTTTTTTTTACGCGCCAACGGATTTCTCTAGAAATCGCAGTCGCCGGGCGATCTACACATTTCACGTTTTAATTTATGAGATTTCCTTACAAAATATTTTTAAATTAAAATTTTAAGCGCGAGGCCTTGGACAAATGTCCTGTTTCGCCTTCCCCTAACGCCGGCCCTGATGCGCAGCAACGATTACGTACGTTTTCTCGTACACCCGTAGTTCAGTTCGTCGACAATTATCATTGTCGGTGCAGAATATCTCTTACTGCGCTGGAAATAAAGAGAAAAAAAATTATTTCTCTTTGTACGAAAAATGTGGTAAAGATTTTATTTTACTCTCGATCTCTTGAACCGACTAATAAGGTCTCATCTTGATTTCTTTTCGTCCGATCCCCCGATTATTTTAGAGTTCGTGTTTTACGAGTACCGAAAAATTTAATTTAGTCTTTTTTCTTCTTTTTTTAATCTCAAAGTCCTTTTAATGTTATAATATGTTTATTGTACATTCGATATCTAAATTTTTAAGTTCGCTTGCTAAACTGTCAATTTACAATTTTTTTTTTCCTTTTAGTTGTACTTTCGTATAGGACTTTGGTCCGTTATATTAACCTTAATAATGGTTGTATATATTTTTTAAAGATTAATAATGGTTGTATATATTTTATAAAGATTAATAATGGTTATATAATTCTAACGAGTGTTTGTTTAACGACCTCAGAACATTTTTACAATTAGTATTATTATAGTAGTTTCGATTTTCTGGAATAAAACTATGAAATAACAATACAGTAAAATCAAGTTTTCACTTAAATGGAATATCCTGCGAGCATGAAATTATAGATTCTCGAAGAAATCTCTCGTTGGACATGAAAAACAAAAAAACCGTAAAGAGAAAAGGCTCGTGATTAATTTAGTTTTGTACGTCAATATTGCAACTGACAATGATGCATCATTTTATAATGATTGTACTATATGTCTGACTAAATCATGAAAATAAATATTATGATATTTAATACGTTTTTGATATTGAACGAGATTTGTAAGTTTTGAAAGTAAAAAGGTGTTTCGCGGTAGGAATTTTCACTAGTATAGTCTGATGATTGTCATATTTATACATTTTAGTGTATATAAAATGTTACGTCCAGCAAGCATAAAATACGAGCATTTAGATATTGAATTAAGTAATCAAAGCTGGTGATGGATAATTTTTAAAATTTAAAACAGACAGCAAGTATTTTACGAGAGCTCACGTGTTTTGTACATTTTGAGTTTATGAGCGCTCTATTGTTACGACACAAAACGTTTTAATGAAACCGTTTTCAGTAGACGTAGCAAGCCGATGGAAGAATGCGGTAATGAGTGATTTGTGTCCCGTCAGTATAGCGGAACGAGTATAAAAATAATACATTATAATATAGTATTATGCTATCCTTTGAAGTGTTCAATGGAAAAAAATAAAAAGACGTTTGAATTTTATTTTTCTGCAAGCTTATCGTTAGAATATTATTTCAGAGCAATGAAACCGAGTGTTTCGATGTATACTAAGCGGATACGACAAGGCGATATCTACGTCTCCTTGTGCAACCACTTTTAGTATACTTCATTATTAAAGGATACCGCATTTTTCATCATAAAAGAGCGTCGAAAACTATTATAACACAACTCGCATACTCATTCGTCATTCGCGCTCTTCGGTTTCGATAGTCCGATCGATACATACATTATAGATCTCATGAATATAAAATCGGAAACATAAAAGTGTTTTGGAACCGTAGTCAAGTACATTTCGAACACCGTTGATTTTCCCGAAGCTTGGTAACTTCCCGTACGAAATCTGCAGGTAAGCAATTACGTAATGTATAAGTTTCGATACAAACAAAATTACGAACATGAAAATCGTGACGATAAAATTGACTAAATGCACTGCTAGTTGGATCGGACAAGCAACTGCGCACGTACAATAGAATAGTGGATTAATAATATTTTATGTACAGTGTACATTGTTCAATAGTCTATGATCAGTAAAGAAGTGGATTCAACTTTATGATAAAACACAAAAAACCCAATGAAAATTTAACCCATCTGAGTCACCAAACATGCATTTGAGCTGTCGGTCCTGAGCGGTGATAAAGTAATTTGTAAGTTTATTATGATTACTGTTCGTATGAAATACGTACATTAGATGTGATTTTTTCGTATCAGAACTTACGTACACATCCCCATAGGTGTTAACCTGTCATATCTTCTCGCGTAGGGAACCCACTTTCGCCCATCTACCCAGGGTCACCCATCAACAGCTTTTCGCACTCGAAAACCAGTCTTACGGACCAGTGCATAATATAACGATAATAATGATATGTGTGACCGATCGCAGTGCGGTCTAATGCACACGCGGGATTCGTATCCATTTTGTATTCCGTCAAGTCACGCGCTCACGAATTCGTATTCGGGTTGTGCATAATCGATACGCGGCGCATTTATTCTCTATATAATAACGGTTTTTAACTGCAACAGGAACCAATTTTTTTTTTTTTATATTTTTTGTTTAATCCTAGTATTGTTTTCTATTGAATATAATTATAACAAATGTTCTCTCTGTTTTTCTCTATCCTTCGTCATGTCTTCTAGCTCCATGTAAGAAGTGCCTCCATCATCATTTATTATTTGGCTGGTGTATTCTGTTAATGGTTCTTCCTCTTGATCGTGTTCTTTCTATCGTTTCTTCAATTCGATTCGTCTCCATATCTCAGTATGTGTCCAATCAAACGCCTTCTCTTTCTCCTTAAGTCGTCTCTCAATGACCGCTTTTATTTAATTTTCATCACTAATTGTCATTATTGTATGATTATACACGATATTATTAGGTACGTAAAATATAATTATATTAGATATAATAGATTATTTTTGGAAAAAAAAGAAAATTTGAAAATTTAAAATATTTTTATATTTTAATTTTTACATTTAAATCAAAATCTAAATTTAAATCTGTAAATCTATCGCAATTAATATTAATATTTTGGTTAAATATATTATTATATCATGTATTTTAAAATTAAATGTTCATTGTAAGTCTGGAGTTTAAAATAAAAATATGTAAACGTCATGAAGTAAGAATAACTAATAATAGCAAAATCGAAAACATTTATCCCTGCTACCCACTACCGTAAGATGATCTTCATTAGCCGATACCTATTTCATAGAATTGTGTATAAAAAATGAACATATAATTATTTTTTTTGAAAGGACGAAAGCAAATCAACATTCATGGATATAGACTTCACAAGCATAATATATTATAATATTATACGATAATTGTGATTTGTAACATTTTTTTTTTTTTTAATAATGCCATATTAGGATTCCCAGTATTTATAATTCACTGTTCTCAGTTATCGCTTTACCGATCTGTATAATCTCTGTTCTCTGCAGTAGGCGCAATAATCAGTAATAATTTTACATGTTGTGAGTTTGTGTTATTGACTAATTTTTTCAATCTGTATCCTATAACCTGTGTGTCGTCGGTGCATTTTTTTATAAACCTGTTACAACTGTTACATTCAGTTACGATTTTTTTTTTTTTTTCATTTTGTAAATTTCATTTTTTTTAATAATAAAACGATCTGTCTAAGTTTTAAATACTGGTCCATCCAAAATCCTAAAAAAAATGATTTAAATACTCAAACAACTATTATTTTTTATGTTTATTAATGTTTTAATATATATATTAAATATATTTTATATATTATATAAAATATAATATATTTTATATAATATATATATATATATTTATATATATTATATATATTATATTTTTAATATATATTTATTTTTTTTACTTATATCTTTAGACTGTATTTTCCTGAATATTTTCAAAATTAAACATGAAACTATCTCATATTTAGATAAAAATGTACTATTTTTTTTCTTTATCTAGATAAATTATTAGCTATATATTCCCAACACTGACTATAACTGCAGTATAAACAATATACCCGGCAATGTGTTTGAGCCTAGGAAGGCCAAGGTGCAACTGCTGATCGGAAAGAGTGAAAAAAATCGACGTTAATCCTATCTATTCCATTGGTATATGTCAAAATAAAATAGTTATAATACGAATGAGCTAAATGTAAATAAATTTCCAATGATCAATTCAATGAATTTGTTCAACATTTGCATAATTTGTTGAAATCGTTCTTTTACACATGAATATAATTTGACAATAAAATGCTATTTTATGCATATTAAATATTATTTGATACTACCAAGAAAGTCTAGCACTCACATCAGAAATTCAGATATATTTCAATGACTACAACCCCACTAAATCTGGAGCACTGTGAGTGAAATTCACAAACGAAGAAGATTGTAAAAATTAAAATGTTGTCCGACGAAGTATTCGTGCTGGACAATTATAGTACCGTTCACTTGAAAAAATGTTTGGTGGGCACATTTTTCTGGAATTTCGACCTAAGAATGTGTTCATATATTTACAGAAAAATAACCACAAACATCCTCTCTGCTTAAGCTTATATAGGTTATGATGACGAATTCGATTTGAAAAACACTCAAAAACAAGTTGAAAAGGTTTGAAAATACTAATTTCTACGTGAGCACAGTTCGACGAGCATATTACCATACTACATATATATATATGAGTGTGTGTGTGTGTGTGTGTGTATGTTTTGAATGTACATAATTTCACGTCCGTTGAGCTCATTTAAAACCATCGGCATTCTCGTCGTATGCTCATACTACTGCGTGTTTTCTTTTCACTATGATCAAAATCTATATCTTTAATAGACTAAAAAAAAATTGTTTTTCGTCGAACGTATATTATTATGACACTGAGCAGCAGCATTAGCAATGATGATCGATAAATATTATAAACGAGTATATTGCATACTATGAGAATTTCAACATATATTATATTTACATATCTTATAACACTGAAGCTTACGTGTTTACATCCTTAGCGAATAAAGTCATTTTGCGGTTTGATTGATCAACTTCAGGTGCAAACAAACTAAAAACGTTATGCTATAATAATATTTGAATATTTTAAAAAAAAATAAAAGATTAACATAGCTCACTTAATTTACGTTTCAATTTTGCTGATATATTTCAAATATTCTTGTTATTGTACATTTACTATTGAATGCCGTCGATCGGCAATTGATCACGGTTTTTATTTTTTAGTACTTCATTCCAATATGCGAATTAAATTGTTCTCCAAAGCGTAGAAATAAGTTATAGTATTATATGCTCCATCAAGATCATTTAAATTATTTATAGACATTAGACTTCTTTATTCAAATCCGAGCACGTGCGAGTGCAATATACTCAGAACGTAGACATCGTCATGCGTTTTTCACCCACTTACTAATTATTTGGTTCGATTTTGATAGTTTTCCCATCGAATCAAATTATTGGGCATTAAATGCATTACGCATAATACGTAGTGCATTAACTCTCCGTTCGGTAATTGTTATTATTCCCTAACGGTTTGTAGACCGTTTAAAATGTCAGTAAGGTTGCTTGTTGAAATCACACGCACGTCAACGGCGTATGTACATTGTACATATATGAACTTTGGGATGGCGATGGCAGCGAATAGTTATATCATGTTCGGCTGTATCACGTACCCGTGATTTAATATTTGAACACTTTAATAATGGGAGTGGTGAGGGGATGCGCTGTTAGAAAAACACGTCACAGGTTTTTGTATTTTTCAACGCA
This sequence comes from Sipha flava, assembly GCF_003268045.1. Lineage (NCBI taxonomy): Eukaryota > Metazoa > Arthropoda > Insecta > Hemiptera > Aphididae > Sipha > Sipha flava. Next base: position 453,103 of record NW_020272943.1, on the reverse strand, counting down.
ACGCTGTGCACCACTGGTGATCAGTGGCACGTTCCAGTGGGTACGTAAAAAAGTTGTACACTTTCTAGGCATCATCGTATTAGGATCGATAAAGAGTGTGAATATGTTTCCATTAGCTTTTAGTTTTTATCCATCAAAGCTACAACCCTCGATACTTTAGACATACCACACCTACGGTAAAATATTTCATTATAATATTCTAAATTCTAAATCGTTTTGAGACAACGTGTAAAAGAAAACAAATCTCCATAAAATCTGTATAACCCAAACTATAAAGTAATTATTTACAATAAAATAATATATATATCACTTAGTCTGTACCACCGTGAAATTTTACACTTTCTACAAATTGAAAATCTCTAGATTGAACAATAATATCAACAAATCCTATTGTTTACTTTCCGGTAACCACTTACAGATACATTTGAAAATTATACCTGATGTTGAAATATATCAAAAATCATAATGGTATATGTATACATTTTCACAGTAAGCGTAGTACTTAAAAATGTGTTTGGATTTTTAACTATGAAAGTGTTTATTTAATTTGTAATGGACCAATGATAGGAAAAATAATGATAATTGTACCACACGTAAATTATGATATCAATAAACTTTATTGTTTAAACAGTAATGGAAAAAAAAATGAAAATGAAATTCAACACTTTGGTTTTCAATGCAACCATGATAATAATTGAGAATTTAACTACCTAATGATGGAATAAATTATAAAATTTCTGAGTTTCAAAAAAAGTAAATTAAATAAAATCAATTTTTCCATTTTTCCAACGTTGACACGTCCTCTTTGACATCTTATCTGAATCAAAATATAGTTATCATCGTTTTCATATACTGATATGGTACATCAGTAACGTCACTTCGGATTCATTTCGGGTTCTATCTCCGGAGCGTTTGTGTTCATAGTGTTGGGAGTCGTAAACACACTGATTACATGGTTTGTTTTCAACCTGCTTTTATACGACTGTGGAGGTGTTACCTATTAATGCATTGTATTATTTTGGTCATTACGTGCATCTCAACGGATGATGACTCATCTCGATTACCGAAAATACGTTGAATCATCCTTTTTGTATTACTTGTTGTTATTTGTTCTTATTCTTTTACATCTAAGACTTTTGCGCTTGTTTCTTTTATTACGGTTTCTGTTCAGCAATCGGTGAATTCTTCTTCTTTCCGTCTTTAGTTTTTCTTTTTATTTAGCGTATAATTGGTTTCTACATATTAGTTGTTTTCCATTCATCTCCTTTGTTAAACTTTTCCACACGCTTTTCGATTTCTATTGGTTTTGTCTATAATTCGATTTCTTTCATTTGCTTCATTATTTATTATTTTATTTCATATTTGGACATCATTCAAAACGTTTTGTTGTTGGGTTTTATTTTTAGAACAGTCCATTTTTACTGATTATTTTACTCGTTTATACTTTCCATTCTATTCGTGTTCATTAATTCGTAATGCTGTTTCGGTTTGTCCAGAATACAATTTTTCTCATGGTTTTATACATTTTCTATATTTTCTTTTAGGAAATGATGTTTCTCTTTATATACGCGTATATTAATAACTGTTTTTGTATCAAAATGTATCACCATTCTAGAAAGTCTATTTGTAAAGTTTCTTTTTTTATGTTTCATCTTGTTTTTTTATTATCAGCATTGTTGATGAGTTTTTTTTTTTTTTATAAGTAACTATTGTTTTTTTTTTTTTTACGATCTGTCCGAAGTACATTTTGTTTTCTGGTAACGACTCATTTTATGAGACTGATGATTTAATGCAGTAAACCAAAAACATATTAATATTAAATAAAATTTTAGATACACGTCTTAATTCTTCACAAACTCACAAGTCCCACAAGTACAATCGCGTTCAATGGCACTTACTCAAATTACAAGCCATTCGTCAGGCAATAAAAAATGTAATTAACCATTCGTGTAAGTTTTATTACGTTCAGTATATATATATGAGAGGATGATAGTCATTGGTTTCCCCGCCCGGGAAGCGAAACTGTCGGTTTCCGCGTTCGAGAACGGGTGACTGTGCGCTGACATACTCCTTGAATTTGTTCTTTGTATACTTTTATTGTCCTATAAAGACAAAAAAGAAATTTTCCAAAACCCGTTAAAACCCAACAGGGTTAAACTAATAAATAGTCTGGAAAACATAAAAAATTATTTGCGGTTTAAGTAAATGGGAAAATACTATTTTTCCGTTCGAATTTCGTAAATTTGCCTACACCGTTGTGGATGAAACGCCCATGACAGCCCAACATTTTCATTATTCGTTATTCAACTATGCTTACGTTGTCTTTAACGATCACGGTGTTGATATTCGGTAATTGCATACATTTCCCGGTAAGAGCTGCATTACATTAGTCTGCGTACGGGAACGAAATTAGCAATAAACAAACGATAATTATCCACGACGTGTTGTGACACGTCGTGACGGTGGCGGAATTCTGCCACACACCGATTACATTCAACTTAGTGTGATGACAATGTTATTAGAAAATCTAATCACTATCGTTAACTTTCAAACGAGAGTTAGAGAAAAGCATAAAATATTTCATGGACGTAGGTGTCACATAAGTCGAACTGTGTTCAATTACATTAAGCTCCCAGATATTTCCAGATGATAAATCCATATTGCTTTTTCCATCACAGTTTTAAGAACATTATTAAATCATCAATGTTAATTTAATGTATCGTTGACAACGGTTTGGGAGAATTCGGTTCACTTTTGTGTTGTTACGAGAAAAAATGTATTAATATAATACATTTTTTTCCTTAGTATAATATTGAATTGATTTAATCTGAAAGTGATTTGGAAATTAAAAACTAAAGCTTTCCTTATCGCCATTATTATGTTAGTAATTCATTGTATCACTTGGAGCACATTGAGTCCTTCCGTTTGCTGTTCGTATAATGTTCAATCGTTTACGTAAAATGATTCATAACGATCATACATTTATCAAAGCCAGTTCTGGGTTAGTTACTTTAAAAAAGTAAAGAAGTTAATTTACTCATATCTCATTATTTAGATATAATGATATTTAATTTTACTTTGCTCAAATAAAATTGTAATTATATGACTTTAATTTTCAATGAAAAACTTACTGCGTTACTTTTAAGTTACAATTAAAAAAAAAAAAAAGTAATTATAATAACATAAGATTATTTATTGTAATTAAATAATAATATTTACTGTGAGGTGTTTTTATCAATTTAAAGAACTGATCTTGAAAGTTTGTAGTGGTTACGAATTTTCAACACATTAAACATAATAATTTTTTCCATTATCCGACTTATATAAAATTGTAAAAACTAATTAAATTGTGGCCAAGGAAGGCTTAACATATATTCTTCTCGATTCATTTTAAAATTTTTAAACTGAAACGTAAAAATATAATTATAATACAACGAGTGCGTGTTACAGAATACACAAATTTGAAGGAATAAACTGTGAGTTTGTACACCAATCAACGACAACCAGATAACTGTGTTGGGTGATATTTTTTTATACCTATAATTAATTATTAACTATAGAAATTCTATAGAATTAATTTATTGTTTTATATAATAATTATATTAATTATATTAATAATTTGAATATGTGGTTGACCAATGTGTATTTATATTTCATAGCGTTAGGATACCTACCCGAAAAAATTTCTTCTTCAAATTTTATTGAAATTATAAATATATTAATAATTCTAACATTTTTAAATATAATATAGAATCAATATACGTTTGATGAAAAGTTTGTTGGATTGTAAATACCTAAGGGTAACGCGTTATGTCAAAGAAATTACTTGAATAAAAAATATGAAATTATTCCCAATACATTTTCTTTAAACAGAAAAAATTGTAATTACGCAGTGCATTACCTTTACTACATAACCTTTACAGTTACTACCTAACACCAACTCAAAACCATCTAAACCGTATAAGTTACAACACGCATTTTGTGTAAAGATGGAAAGGCATAGACAATATTATATTTTATGACTTGAATTGCACACACTTATTACATAGTTGATGTTTGTCCGTTCTAAAACAATTGACCAAGGTGTTCTAAAACATTTATTACCATATAAAACGTATAAAAACGTAGCCCAAACTTGCAATAGTGTCTACACGGAACCATTGAATCATAATTTTCTGCATCGGCAATATGACCGTTATTATGCATTTCAGTTTTTCAAAATTGATTTCACTCAAAAGTGGCGTTTCCTATGAAAACGCACCGAAAACCATCCAATACGCGCTTTAGCTGGACAAAACTCGTAGAGAACATTTTCAATGATGATTGCCACAATTCCTTGAGCATTTAACTCTAGCATTTAAATTGCATACGTTATTCCACCCGTGCACCTCGCATATAATGTGACCCGACAATTTGTAAAGACTTGACGTTTAATTTGGGTGGTGCGACATTATAATACAACTAAATTCAGGACACTTAACAGCTTCATAAATTCACAAGTGGTAACGCGTTCCATCTCTTGGAGTGTGTAATTAATAATTATTATTGTAGTCAGAAAATTATTTCTACTCGCAAAAAAGGAGATTAAAACTTATGGTTATATTTTTACCATAATTATAATCGACTGAATATTATATATATAATTTTATTGTTTAAAATAATTTAACTTGTTATAATATATCTATTCATCTCTAATAGTAATTTTTATCTAATTTATACCCTATATATAATTAAATTGAACAAATGTTCGCTAAATAAATAAATAAATATATATATATATATATATATATATATAATCACCACATTGATTTTTTTTTTTTTTTTTAATTGTATACAGTATCATGAAAAGATTAAAAGTTTCTGCGCTGAATAATTTTAATTATTTACGACATTTAGCTATATTTGATTTAGTTTCTATGCTTTTTTTTTTTTTTTTTTTAATACTGTTTAATCCATAATAAATAATTTACTTAGGAACCTTGCAAAATATTGCTATTTATTTCAATTTAAAACCAAATCTAATTTAATGAGCTCTAAACTTTTTAATTACCTAACGTCTTAGTAAACGTATCAAAAACTTAAGAAACAGTATTTTCGAGAATCATATTTATTTTTAATCCATAAAGCCTATAAAAATAAGTATCTCATGCGAATAAGTGTATTTTCTTGTTTTGAGTAGAAAAATGTCAAGACTTTTAGTATATGCATGCTCATTTACAAATACTTGAGAGAAACATAAGACCTTAACTTGTATACACGTTAGTATCAAAAGTACTATGTTTTGATAAAGTATCGAATTTAAATCCCTGCATGCTAAACACACATTCAACATTGCAACTCTATATTCGTTTAAATTACTAAGTTAATAAAGATATATAATTATAATATAATTTAAATTAAGAAGCGGATGAAACTTCTTGGTCAGATAATATATAGGTTAGGCGAACGGTATTGCTGTATTGAATACTTAAACATAAAACCGGTATAGAATTGCTCGTGAAAAATGATTTAAAGTAAAATAGGTCAGATGGATAATTTTATATTCTTAAAGATGGTTGATAGAATGATAGAACCAAGTTTTTTAGTGAGAAAATTTTAACTTTTAGTCAAAAATTTGAAATGCAAAAATTATTAGTACAATATATAATCAGAAATATTTTAATTGCATTGAAATATTTCGAAACTTGCGAAATATCTAAATCATGCTAATGAAAGTTAGTAAGTAATAAAGTACTTGGAAATATCTGTACTGTTGTTTTATCAAAACAATTTAAATCATAAAATTGATTATAGGAGAGCGAAGTGAAATGTAAGTAAGGATGTTTTTAATGGTTTTTAGGATATGATAAAAATATATAATAACAACATATTTGAAATTATAACAATGACTGTGATTTCTAAATTATTTGAATAAATACAGCTTTAAAAACGTAGTATTATAGCTACAACTATTTAGTTTAAATCACTTACCCCACGTTCAAATAACAGTGGTATTAGTATTTTCAAACAGTCCATTTTACACTTAACCCATTGTCAAAGGGCAAGTGTGACATTTTTTTTTTTTTTTTAATTTATTAATCGTAAAAATATTTTTAAATTATTTCACACAATTTCGATAGTGTATTTAGTCATAGCACTTCCAAATCAGTATATTAAAATAGTCATAAATATTTTTAAGTTAATTATTTTAGGATAAATTAACAGTTTAAGTCAAACTATTCAAAATTGTGTCGTAGTTACCCCGCTTCACCTTACTCGGTAATTTTTTCGTATAATTAAAATTGATATTAATGTAAGAACAATTAATCAACTAATAACGTATAATAAAAATTCATTGAACTTCCCGATTTCTTCGAAATATCATTTTCTAACGCTTTTTTTGATTTCCAGGTAAGATTTTTTTTCATTGACTACAAAATATAAAGCCTAAATGAAAATACTTGTGTACAATTATTTCCAAATAGTCTAATGGAAAAAATCGTGACAAAATACTAAGCGTTACTCAGTTTGAAATTCGATCTTGGTTAAAAATTTTTGTAAACATTTTTCTCCGCTTTTCTTGATTAATTTAGAAAACAGTATAGAAATTAAAAAAAAAAAAAAAATCGATTGAATTGCCAAACACAATTCACTATCAGAAAAAAAATAACAGCACACATACTAAAACAAATAAGCTACATTTTTCATTTAGAGTCTGAAATGTATGAGTAATTAGAAATTCCACAAGTAAACATAAAATCTGCTAAGAAAACTATCAAAGAGCTCTAGTTGCATTCATTTAATGTATGATTTTTTTGTAAAATGTTTTGCTATTCTGGAATATTATTGATTCTTGCCGTTTTGTGATTTTACGTAGTATTATTATTTTATTTTATCACGAATTTATATATATATATATGGGTACCCAGTGCAGAAATTCCGCCTAAGCAACTGCTCAGGGGTCTTTATATTATCAGGAACCTAGCCTCTTGTTCAATATCAAGAAAAAAAAATGTACACAAAATGAATCAACATTGAGAAATATTTTAAATATATAATATTGTGTGTTCGTTTTGTTTTTTCTTTCATTACAGTTTTATTAAAAATCAAACCAAAAACTTTATGAGTTTTTTTTTTTTTTTATGAAAAGCGTTAAAAGAATAAGAAAAAGGGCTGTTTTTTAAAAAAAATTGCCATTCATCTGGGCTATAAGCCACAGAATAAAACTTTTTTTAGTATTTTAATTACTTAATAAATCATCACACGGAAAATCCAAAATCACCTGTACTTTCGTATCAGTTACTGACGTAACATCAAATATTGTTATTTCATATTGAAATAATAATATTTTGACAATAACCTGTGCAACTAATTACAAAACACTATTCAATTATTGAGATGTAAAATACTATAAATTATAAAATAGTATTTATATATCAATGACATAAATTTGCTTTATACGGCACACCATAGTGATAAAATAAATAATAAACCGATATAAATAACAACAATATAATAATGATGAAACAATATGAAATAATAATAACATGCCCTTGTCAGCCAAAACAATGAAACCCACAATAATAAAATAAATTAGCCTATGGCGGTCGAGCTGATCAGCCCTTTACGTTTGATACAATATACATAAATGGTTAACCAATAATCGCACACAACTGTCACACACGAGGTGAATCGAGATCTATAATAAAGAAAATTAATACAATAACAAGCACAAGTTGACCTCACACATACGCAATCGTTTTGCCGAGAGTTGTTGACGAAGACAGTCCCGTCACAGCACAACACAAAAAATGATGAAAAAAATCGCACTACTCACTAAATAAATTATATTCGCGCATTAAATGATCGTTATAAATCTAAATGTTACTTTTTTTTTAGGTCCAATACTAACTTTAAACTTAAAATATTTACTAACCATGGGGCGCTAATTATAATAATCACTATCCATTTTCAATATTAAGTGTGTCGTCTTTTATCGCCTGAATATCGTTGTTGTTGTTCACTATTTTTCACAGTTCGTTTCAATAATATGTTTGGCGAAATAAGTTTGTACAGATAGATCAAGGAATTTAGTACACATATTGTTTGTTTAAATATGTAAAGGGTTACACAGGAAAAAAAGAAATTTTCAAATAAAGTAATTTGCACGAATAAACACAGGAAAAAGTATTTTTATCGGTAGAAGTACCTGTATACAGTATATCATTTATGTTTTCATTGCTCTGTGTCACAATCTGTCACTTAACTTCTTAAAAAGGATATCGTAAAGATATGTTCAATTTCGGAGTTCACATTCAAATAACCTGTTACAAAAACTCTTGAATGTTCACTGAATCATGTCTTGGGGAATAACAGTTATTTTGTCTTCAATCTTATGTTACAGTCCTAGGATTATTTTAGTACACGAGCAATATACTTCACCTTTAAGATGTTTCTATAGAAAGAATTAGTAAATGTATATAAATATGTAGGTATACAAATCATTAAAATATTTTTATATCAAAAAATATAAACAAATATAATAGATTTATAACATCGATGTAGTCTTAAATTTTTTATTATAAAAAAACCATTAATAGATTTTAATTTCTTTTTTTTTTGTCAATCATTTATCATTTGTTTACTTTTTCTTCTAGATTTTTTACTATGTATTTTATCTTATCGAATGAAAGCTAGTTTATTGTAAAGTAAAATCATAGTAAAAACAAACATTTGTTGAAATAATTAATTAACAGTCGAACAATAGTTTTATTTTTGTGAAAATCAAATTTTAATATTATAATTATGAACTTTATTTCAATAATTATTATTTGTATTTATTTTTAACTTTATCAAAAATATAAAAACGGTATTAAATACCCTAGGGGTCCATCTTGTATGCCTTATGAAATATTTTGGTTCATATTTTTGGTAATATTATACTGAGGAAAATATGAGTTTTCTCAATATAGAATTCGTACGTACAGTATAAAAAATAGGCCCCCAGGTATATCACAAAATAAAAGTATCAAATTCGAAAACATTGGTTCATAATTATTTACTTGAACATAAGGTATTATTTCAGAAATTTATTTTATAAAACCCAAAAATAAATTGACTATATTATTTTCTGTATTAATAATTTATTATTTTAATTTAAATTTTAAATCATAATTTTATAATATTAGGCGTCCCAATAGATTTATTTAAAGCATATTCATATTATGATTGATATAAAACGTATTTATGTATAATATTTTTTTTGCATGCAGAATGAATAAATTACTTTTGTTGCGTCTACGAAGAGCCAATGGGTTCAAAAAATAAATATAGTTGCTTATATGAATAAAATTTACTTAAAACATAGAAAAATTTAATTTTAACTACTGAATGGTTTCAGATGAATTTATTTGTTGATAATTTGAAGTTTTAAAATCGGAAAATTTTCATAACGCTATTATATTATTTTAATTACTCATGTTGTTTTAATTTAATTAAGTTGTATGTAATATAATATGTTATAGGGAAAATAATTAATTTTTAAAGTTGGTTGTTGGTTCATTTTCGATGTAAAGAGAATTCATGTAATGTATAAGGAGCTAGTTATAATTAGGGTTGAGCGTATAATGAATCATTTGAAGACAACCCGAAAAAGCAAGTTTAGGGGATGAAAATTGATGACGAAGCTGTGAAATAATAAAAATTCAGTTGTAAGATTAAAATAATATTTTATTTAATATCACCCAGAGGATTGATTCTAGTTTTAATTTCGTTAATTTGGTTAATTTAACCTGGATCGACTAATAAAAATTAAAAAAAAGTGCAATTCAAAACCGTGTATATTTATACTATATGTAACTCAGAAAACATCTAATAATTATAATCTAATAATTATTTTTGAAAAACTTCGGAAGACCGATTTTTTTTTTTTTTTTTCGTTAATTTTATATTATTCTCCAATTAATTATTGTGAACGATTGTAGGAGTCGAGGTTTAAATTATAATTTCTAAAAAAAAATATAAAAATATACCGTACAGATTTGATCCTTTTTAAATTATTTAACTTTCTATTAAAATATCTCTGTCGATAAGAAGTATTATAAAAATATAAATTTTCTTAGTAAAAATATTAAAAATAAAAAAATCACCATAGAAAGAATAATTATAAGAAATATACATTTGAAATTTAAATATAAAGTTTATAATTTTCATGCTATTAAAAAGTTTATCATTTTTTTTTTAAACAACAAAAAAATTATCTTATATAGAACCGATAAAACGATTAGAAAGTTTTATAATACGAATATGCAAATACGAAGGTCATCGTCATTGAAGTTTGATGAAAGATGGAGTAAATAAATGCACTGACGCTATGACGACGGCGGCGAAAATGGTAATGATTTTTAATTTTTATTGACGAACGATTCCTCAAAAAAATTACAAAATATTCATAAAAAACTGTTTTCAGTGTTAGTTATTATCCATCGTGCAGTCATTATCTATATCACTCATGCAGTCCAAACCTAAGTTGTAATATATTTATTAAAGTTGTTAAATCCAAAATTTGTTAAAATAAGTGTGACTTATATCTTTATTTTATATTCAACACACACAAATCAACAAGACAAAAGGTAGTTTCACCTTAAATTTATGTGGTGATTTCTATAAGCTAGAAGTGTGTATTCGATATATACATATATATTTATTTCAACCATTAAGTGATGATATACAAAACACTTAAATTATAATAAAAAACTTTCCAAGAGGAAACAGTTAATGATGGTTTTAATCGTCCATTGATTAAATGGAGGATTGGAAGACATATGGTAGACATATGGTACTTTGTTGGTAAAACGTATAATGAAAAGAAGACGATGGCTATGGAAATCAGCATAGTTAAACAGTAAAATGGAAGCGTCGCAAAAAGTAGGTCCTCATGAAAATATTCGCTATATGAACTAGGCATTTATAATTCGTGATTTCATTGACTCTATACACAGGTAACTGACGTTGAGTTTTTAATTTGAAACTGGTCGTATTTTACAAATTTAATAATACTCATAATTAAGCATTTATTTATTCCTATACAAACTATTTATACATATATATACATTTATAATTCATTGTGAGTCATTAATTGTTTAAGTATAATATTTTTTTGTATGTACATTAATTACATACGAATACTACTTATATATTATTTTATTCGATTGAATACATTTTAAAACATTGTAAAATTATTTAAACCTCTGCCTTAAGAAAACATAAAAAAAATAATCAATACATATTATAACTTTAAAAATGAATACGTTAAAAAAATATAAAAAATTTAAAAATTTAATTCTCTGCTGAATATTAAGAGAATGTTTGGGTGTTGGTAATTGGAGGTATATAAATAAGTGCAAATGAAATAATTTTCGAAATTCTGTGGTGAAATTTTATATTATGAAAAATTCATAACATAGAATTGTAATTAATTTCTCAGGGTTAGAGTATAAAACAGAGTGCACCCTCAAAAATGTATTTATTTTTCTTCTGTTGCAATTATTTGATTTCTTTGCCAACCAATGCACAACAAGCTAACATATTTGCACTTGCATCGGCCATAAATATACTAATACATACACGACCGGTGATTTGCATCCGTTTCTGAAATTCGGTATACGCAGTTGTTTTTATTTTCATCGCTGATGCTAACGTAAGTTTCATAGAATATGTAAAAACAAGTTTGAATTATAAACGTTTTGCAATTAAAATAATAATGTCCGCCGACGAGCACGCGTCTCTTGGCAGCACTGCAATCCATTTAAATTTGTAATTTCATACATTTTTTTCATTATTATGTAAATGCTGATGCTTTATTAATTAGCTGTGCTCAGTTGTTCAAACGTGAATTTCTATGCTACCACGAGTGTATTCGAACGGAACGGTTTACATTAATAATTTTTGCTCTCTCGGAAGCCAAAAAATAATCCTACGCACATGTTATACTTCTATAATAGTTATCCTTCCTCATATATATAATATGGTCCAGTTATAACTACGTGCACGACTCGAGTGATCATCATTATTTTGCGAACAAAACCAATTAAAATAATTAGACTTAATCACAAACAAAATTATAATAACTGCATATTTTATTAGACAGACAGCCGCTGATTTTCGCATATATAAAAAAATAACAATCGATTTTCATCTTGTAATTGTGCATAACACATTTTACGGTGTGCGTTTAACGGGAAAATATTTTCGCATCACGTGAACGGTCCACTTCCATTTAAGTCGATGTGAGTTTCACTGTAGCATCACTATGTATTAAAACAATATAATGTTAATTTAAAAGCATGATTATTTGCTTCTTTAGTTCGAGATAGATTAGAATTCTGTTATATGGTCAGCAAACTTAAAATATCAAATTCAATGTTCGAATTATGTGCAAAATCGTTTTGTTCATTTGTTGGGTTGAAAATATAATATTATTATTATATTTATAGTTATTTAACTTTAAAATTGTGTGCTACATGTTCTTAATCAAATTTTTTTGAAATAATTTTTATACACAAAAAAGATGTAAAATTAATTAAATTACAATATTACTTAAACTTTTAAATAACTCTAATAATCATTATGAACTAATACATTTTCTAAATTTATATTTTCCTCATAGTAGTATTAGGTCTACTGTAATTTTTTTTTTTTATGTTTCAAAAAAAAAAAACTTATTATGCGTTGGATTGTCTTATAAATATATTGATAATAGCAAATATAAAAATATCTAATTTTTAAATTTTATTTCTTTTAATTATTTTAATTCTTACGGGAAAATAATTTTTTGTATATAAATTATTTGTATTATATTGGTACATTTATTATATTGTTAAATTATTGTAATTTTAGTTTATGATCCATCAAAATAGATATATTATTAAATTAATTACGTCTAGATTCGTTCGATGCAATTTTTATTACGTCTCGATTGTGACAGAATAAAAATATTTTCAATAGCGTTTTTTAATTAAAACTCTTTTTATATTGGTCGTCTTATTTCAAAATTTCCTAGTATAATAAATAAAACAGCAACTATTCAACACGAACATGGTTGATCGTGGAATTAATATTATCTTATGGCAGTCCGGGTTTGTCGGTCAATACACCCCGTGTGACCAATGTAATGTTCTAATGTTCATTTAATATCTTTCTTGTGCTACAATGTTACCACGCAGTTCCCTCGATATTACGTTATAAAAAAAATGTTATTACAAAAAAAAAAAAAATATTTTAAATTTTGAGAATAGTAAACTTTTTCACGTTGATATGTCAAAATCAAATGTAGATATGTACTTTCATTCATTGTATCTTATTAATTAATTAAATTACTTTTACTAGTTTTACTATATTGCTACTTTTTCTTCTTGTAACTTATTCTAGCTTGCTCTTACTTTATATATTTAACGGAGCAATATTTTATTTTTAATTTTAAGTCACTATCAAAAAATAAAATAAAATCAAATACTTATACTATAAAATAACAAAGTCAAGTTATGCCCTGTATGATTGTCATATCACTGATAAATCAAAGTATAATTTTCTTATCTCCTATTGCTGGCTAATTTTACATACATGTCCAAATAGTGACTTGCTTATTATCATATGCAAGATAATTCTATTATTCTGTTATGCATTGATTTTTAAAATTAGGTTAAAAACTTGGTTGCGGTCAAATATAGGGCACGATCCCTTAATTGGATTGGTTTTACTAAACAACATTCATAGACGTTGAGATATTAAAATATATGAGGCGATTGATATGTTTGCTGCCTTGCTGCAAGAAAAATAATAAATATAGCTTTTATATTATAATAATTTTATATTAATATGAATATGTGTCAAAGTATGTATTTAATGATTCAAGCAATAAATAAAGTACTTTTTACTATGTTAAATATTTTTTTATATTATAGCGGAAGAAGTATGAATTAGTGTCTAAAAATCGTAAGCAAATTAAAATAAATGAATAAACTATTGCATTTGAATTTCTTTACGGTATCACAGTAAGATATATTTATATTCTGAACCCCTACCTCCCACCCATGAAAAACTATCTCAAATACACCACTGAATTTTCATATTTGAACAAAAAAAGTAACGGTTTTTATCATACAGGTAACGTACATATGTGTTGTTATCATTAAAAAATGAATTCCGTTGAACTCATTCGAAATGTTTGCGTATTAATGTTTCCAATGATATACAATATTCAAAAACATTTGGCAATAATTACACGGGTATAAAAATTAATGTTTAATACGAAAAGTAAACCGTCGGTTTTTATTGACACCGTATGAGCGCCGTGGACGACTAATGTTAGTTTTCAAACTAATTAATTAAACATCGCAGTATAATTAGGGTCACGGCAATTAAAACGATATACGCCATGTTCGTGAGCCGGGCCGCTTCTCGGCGAAGGAGGTAGAGTTGGGGTTGCGGGCGCATGCTAAACAATATAGTAGTGTTCATAAGTTTTTTTTTATGCACGCAAGAAATTTAAACGCACCTATATTACACGGTGTGAGTTGTTAAACGATTTTGAAATAGTTAAGATTTAAATAATAAAGAATTATTGAATTTTCAAATATCAAGTGAAGCGTTATTTATTTATTTATTTTTTTTTTTAAACGTCATATTTTTTCGTTTAAGCAACCATTGTTCGTAAAAATGAAAAAAATAAATTATAATAGCTTGAAATTATGAGCAACTCGAGTTATATTAAATTCCCTTTAAAACGTATATTTCTATACTAATTAGATAACGATATAATTCGAACGTTAGTATAATATTACGCTCCATAAAATTCAAGCGGTTATCGGGACTCGGCTGCGAATACAAATATTATAAGCTATACAGCGCCTGAATGTTTGGTGAAGCAACGCTTGTTTCAGATAACATTTGATAAAGTTTTTATTTCTCAATATACTGTGTATACATTGGATTTGAATATTCTAAATATAATATATAATTGTTTCGATATTTAAGGATAATTTAAATCCTAATATCTGGCCGACAATCGCATGGTATAAATATCATATTTAGACTACCTGTTTTATTAAAATATAATATAAAATTTATATTTGTAGACAATTTAAAATCTAATATAATTTAATTAATTATACAATATTTGTATTTAAAATATTCTGAGATAAAAAACAAAAAATATCAAAAAATTGGATTCATAAGTTATCAATTATTTACTATGTTGGTACAGATACAGAAAACATTAATTTATATTATGTGTTTCTGTTTATATATATATATATATTTGTGTTGAATTTTATTTTAACTTGCAATAGAGATAAATTATAAAAAAGGTTTTTCTACTTGTTATTGTTATTAAAGTAATTTCATAACAAACCGATATTTCCTTTAATAAAGTGGCATATCTAGGATTTTTCCACGAGGGGGGGGGGGTATAAAAATATTTTACACATTTTTATGTGTGTGCGTGTACTAGTATATATTGTATGCACAAATATAAGAATATCTTTCATAAATTAAAAAGACTGTTCAATTCACTTGGTGACAGACAGGCAAAGGATATTCAAACCCTCATCAGACTTTACGGTTACATTTTTTTGTCATGCCTAACCAAAAGTTTGGTTTTCAAGACCGCGGTTGAAGTGTTAGAAAGCGACCTTTTTGCGTCCAGCGTAAATCCTCAAAAGTGCTGGGCGCGTATTCCCAGAACAACCAGCAACTAAAATGTACCCCACGGTCATTATAAAACATAAACTTTTAATTAAATCTTATATTCACAGTATAACCTCTTTGCACGACGCGTACGCATTTAAACATATTTCATTTTCACTGTTCCTACATAAGTGCATAAAACGTTACGGATATGTTACTGATCTTCCATGAAATTGTTTTTGTAGAACAGTCTATTGTCGTACAGATCCCTGCATTAACTTTTCCGTGGACGCGGGGGCGTGACAAAAAATATTATGTGTGGCTCACGCGGGAAAGCAATTTCAGTCTTGGGCAAAATGAGGTCCTCGCCTGCGGCTCTTGCCGACACTGAAATAGTTTACTTCTCACCAATGTCGCACGGAAAGCACCCATTTAATCGTTTTAGAACGAAAACAATTATAAAAACAAATTACAATAGAAGTTGAATTTTATTAAAATTTACCCGACCTGTTGTGCTCCTTAAATAACTTTGTACTCGTTTAAGAGTTGAAAAAGTTCTCTCAGGAGTTGCCGTTGAGACAGGCAGTGTACGTAACAATTTTATTAATTTATGTACGTCTATTGGGAAACGTGAATCGATCACACATCGGTAAAGCTTCAAAACTATTCTTAGACAGTTTTACTGAATTCTACTTTATATAATTTTTGGCTGCGTTGTGATACAATCGTTTATGCTGTTTTGATTTGAGCTTTATGTTTTCCTTTTTTTAGAATACATATTTTTTTTCCTCCGCCACCGAGGTAGAAATCGCTTTCGTCTAATATCCATGTGGGTATGTTAGTTGTCACCAAACCGCGTGTCACATAAGACAACCGTAGTTGTGTATTATTTTTGACGACGTGATGTAATAACTAAGAAGTATTTCATCTTATTCCGCTTGACGTTTAGCTTTAAACCACCGCGTTCGTATTATATAAGTACCTTGTATATATACACACGTATTATATAAATCTCTTCAACCCCTTCTCCACTGCTCACCGAATATATACTGGGCTTCCCGTTATTATTTCACTGGTAACAGTTAATCATTCGCTATTTATTTTACAATATACGTGCTTGCGCTCCTATCCATTACCTACTCGTTTCAAGGGTGTCAAATTGTATGTTCTAAAAAACAATTTCCGCAAAAACGATGCGTGTCTGCTACCTTATTATTTATATCCACTTAATACTTGTATTGTATACATTTTTTTTTTCGAGTGCATAACAATCGCTGTGCACGTGGCTCTCCTCGGTACTGCTCATGATCTCATCAATAATTCGTTTAGTATTTATATATCAATCTCCGTTTGTAACAACTTCGAGTGAAAACATTAACGTAGTATTATTACACATGTTGTGTACAATACGAAATTCGTTCCTTGTTGTGTTTCACGTGGTAAAGATGACATTTTGACTCCTCACTACGATACGCAAACGATCATAAATTTAATATTTTTTTATTTAAAGTATATCACATCTAAAAGCGATGAAGTAAAATTAAAAATGTTTGAAAGGAAAGTCTTAGAGGAATACAAAGTGCAGTATTTAATGTCGAAATACAGCAATGGGAATCGAGAACTAATGCACAGCTGGTAAATCTATTCGTATGCAGAAAGGAAGAACACTGTTCAATTTTCAAAATGTATAAGAATTCAATCGGTCGGCCACGTGTGGCGAGCAGACGGACGCAAAATAAAAGAGATAATGACTTGGACTTTAGCGGGGAGGGGGCCAAGGGGTAGATATCGAAGGAGATGGATAGATAGCATATATGAAATATGGAACGAGGCACGTCAAGAAGGTAAAATAGATTTGCAAAATATAGTATATGAAAGAAAGTAATGGGAGAGGATAGTTTTGGCGGTAAAGTTAGTAGAAGTTAATAAAAAGTTAGTAAAAGTATTACAAGTGAAACGAGTAGTTTACGTTTTGGTAAAATAAGTTCTTCAATACGTATATTCATATATCATCGTTTGGGTTAAAAAATCGGTAAAATTATTTAAATATTATTGACGAACACGTTTTTTTTTTTTTTTTTTTTTTATATCAAAGAACACATTTTAAAAGTAAAAAGTGTTGAAATTTCCAGATTTTAATATCAACGTATTATATTATTATTATTTATTAGAGTATTATTAATTGATACATTTAAAAGTGCAATACAATCCAGTAGTCGTTCATAAAACTATATTATTCAAATAACTCAATACCATTAATTATAATAATGGTTATTTATAAATTCGAACGAGTAAGATATCCGGAAAATAGAAGAAATGTCTTAAGCAAGATTCAAATATTTCATTCATCTTATTCACCGAGTTTGATATTTGAAAAGTACAATAGAAACGTCGACATTTGATTCGGAGATTAGTGTATTTTAGTCTTATGATTATGATTCCGATCTTTTAAGTCACTTCATTGTGCATTTTTATACTGTTTTAAGAAGAGCGTAATATGCAAACCATTTAGAGGAAATTAATTTTATTCGAATATTTTGTAAAAAATATGCTAATTCTTGTAATCAGACTCAAACATTATCTATATTAACTAAATTACCTTAATTAACTTGATCGAATGGAAAGTTTAAAATTTTAAGAAATATATTTTATTACGATCGCGGTTTTATTTAAAATTCCAAACAAATTATAAGCTACTTATGCAATCATGTTTACTTTTAAGAATTAAAAGCAAAGAGTGCACGACGATATATTTTCACAAGTGGTTATGAAACATTTTTTTGATGTTTTTTTGCTAAGTTTATGTCAAATATAATTTTGGAGAAATCTAAAAATAACCTATTTATTTCGTTAATAATTTATTGTTGATCCATAAGCTCAAAATGTAGGGCTAGGTAATCCTTGAATGTTGTATTATGGATCCTACTTGATACGTATGTTTCGATGTGAGTATAAAAAGTGTCTTTATCCCAATCCCCACATCGGAGACATCTGAAATCTCTGCCACGAAACGAAAAATCATCTTTGTCACTCTTTCTATTTATTGTTTTAATGAAGCTTGCGATTTAACTATTGTTTTGGATTCTACGGCCACGTTCTTTATGCTGACGCCTAAAAAGTTAAAGTCATATTGTTCTAATGGTCTTTAAGTGAAATTTCATAAACTTGAATTCAACCCAAATCAGTTAATTCAGTTCCGTAAGTTAAGTTTTAAATGTATTTTCTATTTGAAATAACCGACAGCCAAAGATTTATTTTTGCAAACATCCATTTACTATCAATAGAAAATAAGTACTTAGAATTCGGCAAGTATTTCGAAAATAAATAAAATATTGAATTACTATTGATGTTATTGTTTAACCCAGTTGAATTCATATCTTAAAGCAAAATCTAAATATTACAAATTCGACAATTTAAGTATTGTATTGAAAACAGTAATTCATAGTTAAACGAGGGAATTAATTTTATCTATCGTAAAAATGCAACTTCATTTTATTGTGAAACCATTAGCTTTTTTTTACATTTATTCTGATAAATTGTTAAATCTGTCATGCACAGTTATTTTGTGGATTCGTTTGAATTTCAAAAAAAATCATTGTTCGTATATAATATATAACAATACATTTTTTTTTTTTGCCAAGCATTGTTATGTATTCGATACATGGTATAATATGTCTAGTGAACTTTTGTCTAGTAATTATTGTCTTTTTTTTAATAAATTATTTCATAATTAACATGGTTTTTATTATGAGTTAGTTAATTAGAATCATATTTTTCCAAGGAAAATCAATATTTTTGTGCAAATATTGATTAAGCAAAGTGGACAATTGTTTAATATTTTATTTGAACCATAGCAAAATCTATTTAGCTCGACAATTACATATATACATGTAGTTCACTTTAAATAACTTTCAGTTATGAATAATGATAGATTTGAATATTACAATATTTGATAGGGAAAAGAACGAATATTAATAATTTTAACATAAGCTGGTATTATAAAGATGAAATTTAGATAATGTAGGTAGATAATGGAATTAATTGTTTTTGCTAATAGTAATTAAATAATGGATGTAGAAAGAATTAAACATAATTATTCAGAGAAATTTTACAGTAAAGCTGTTAGCGGAGTAATAATCTATTTTAAACCATTGAAAATTTTCTTTATATCCTCCGGGGTTTTCAGTCGACAGTTGGTGTTCAACACCAGAAAAAGCATGTGCAAAAGAAGTGGGCTTAGGATTAAGATTTACATTTGTATTTAAAGGATTTTAAGTTTTGTGTTCTTGTGGCATACAACAGAAACGGGATTAATATTTGCGATGTGATTTAAATGACGGAAATCATTTAAAGTTCACCATGTTACATAAGGCACATTTTGCTTGGTAACTTCTGCCTTTGTTGTAGTCAAAATTGAGGTGATCGTAGTCACACTTGACACAACGTGGATGGTGACCGCAAAATCGTCGAGTATGGCCATAGGCCTGGCAATTGTGGCATTGAGATGGGCCCCGACTGACCGACTGACTTTCTACGGATTTTCGATTTTAACCGAGTATTGAATAAAGATAATATATATTGTCATTGTATAAATGTTGTTGTTATTTTCAGCGGGTCTTATTTCCACACAAAATAGTGGTAGAGCAACACTAAGTTTTAATATATTCCAGACTCTTGTAACTGTATTTACCGAGGGCGGCCAAAGCTTTAGAAATATTGGAGGTAGGTGTCGTATAGTGTGGTTTCCTGATTACACCATAAATTGGTGTAGTTGTGATGGAAGAAAGAAATGGCAATTAAGACTTGTATCACTCAAATCGGTAATAACAGTTATTAACAATTATTGAAACGCACATTTAAATATGACCGTTTAGATTTAAAAGATGGTTGATAACGAATTTCGAATAATATAATATCGTTTACATTTTTAACTTGGATACCAAATCTCCTTTGTTACTCGTGTCCATAGTTCACTGAATTTAAAATCACAAACATCAATTCTTGTCATATATTTTATTAAGATAGCTTTATTTTCTTTCTTAGGGTATATTTTAATTTTTATATTACTATTATTATTATATTTACTTAATCTGTCGATATTCACCATGGTAATATTACACTATTTTAATTTGAATTAGATTAAAATAATAGGAATAATTGAATAACTGTAAAATAATTGGATTTAAATATGAGAAAAATCATACCTTGAAAAGCGCATATTTTCTGTCCGCTTAAATAACAGCTTCTCTGTAAATTCCTCAATTTTAGCCGGAGTCCCTCCAGGAAGTGATATTGCCACTTTACTATATTCTATGTTCTCCCACAGCACTCAAACTTTTCTGTATACAACTCTGGGTACTCAAGCAGCCATCACGATCATTTTTGCCTTTAATAATGACCATCTGGTAGTGTCTCAATGGCTATAAAAGCAGCTTAATTCGATTCAATAATGGTCAAACATTTGGAAGATAAATATAAATGAATTAAAATCATTATTTATCTCGTTCTCTCTCAAAAAAAGGACTGCCCCTCTGTATTACTCAATAACAACCTAATTCCAACCACACCGTCAATAAAATAACTTGATTTGGCATTTAACAAATGCTTAACATGGGTCTAACATATTAAAAAAAAAAAAAATGTCAACTCCGGACTTAACTTACTCCGCCCACTAAGACCTAAGACAGAAATTAGTAATAAACTACTAATATACAAATCAGTTATCAAATTTTTTTGATCCTATGACATCCAGATTTGGGATTCTGCCAAAACCTCATACATGAGAACAATTTAGGCTTTCCAGTTTACCTGTCTACGGCAAATTTTCTCTGCTCCATCGTTCATCACAAATAATAATCTCCACAATGACTTAAATATTCCATCGCTCTCACAACTATCTAAGTCTCACTACGTCTCTTTTCACTCTAAGTTAATCCATCGCATCGATAAATCGCCTATCTTCTTTTTCAATCCCTTATAACCCCCAGATACGTCATAAACGTTCTTGGCCAAGAAATCTTTTAATTTAATTAAAACTGTTGGTTCACATTGAGTGACCTCTCTATTATATTTCCCTCACTATATTTATACAAGTATATTTTATCTAAATTAATTATTGTATGTATTGATGCGTATAGATTTTAATTAAATTTAATAAAAAAATAAAAAAATAATAATAATATAATTGGATTGTATAACCATTATACTGTAAATTATCATTAATATGTTCACTAAAATTGAATAATATTATAATTGTTGAGTTAGTTATACAGAAAACTAAATAAAAATGAAAAAAAAAAAGTCTTTAAATCAATTTTTTGACGATAGCTAAAAAAATAAATATATAATTGTTTCCTCAATGAAAATCACTATGTTGTGCATATCATTAAAACTATACATTAATGCGTGAGTAAAACTGGTCTCCGTTGTTTTGATAAAAACATATGGCTTCACATGCATATTTTTTGATATTTTTTTTTTCCGCTATTGAATTCACCTAAAGTCTCGAATATGATAAATAATGAACTATAGTAATACTCGTCGTTATGAGTTCCTCAAACCTAACGTTAATATCATAACAAATAATATGATATTACATACAAACTGTTTACCATAACTGTAGTAATAAGTTCAATACCGTTTGACGCGACAAGTCTGTGAAGTTTATCGAGTCAATTTAATTGTATCGGTGGATAGAACATGCTTGTTGATAAAACACTAGTGCAACCAAAGTGAATGTTTAAGTAGAATCTGTATGCCTGATTTCGCGGAACGACTACGGATACGTGCTAGCGTATAGACTGCAATATTAAATGAGTAAATTTAAACACACGGATAACCATATCAAAGGACGAGTGTATCGTCATCATAATTTATTTAATTTCCATTTAATTAGTCCTGGGGATAAGACGGAGTAGTACATCGTAATTCAGTATACAGTATCCATTATTATTCAAAAAAAGCTCCTTATAACGGAATCCCCATCCTCCCCACTCCTCATAAGACAACAAATTTTTTTTGTGGTAGAAAATAACCACATTCTTGTTTCAAATGCGTGTTAAAATGTTCCATTTAACTTTCTTTAATGCAAATATTTTTGTTAAACGGAAAAAACCAACTATACAATAAGTTGTACAGTAAAACTTCATTGTAGCGGACTTTAAGTACTCAGATATTGGAATCAATGCAAATAGTTTAAAATGGAAAGCACATAATCATTAAAAACTTTGAACAAATATAGCCAATTATTTTTATAACCGTATTAGTCCATACATGATAAAATACGATGTATGTAATCAAATACAAATAAATTAAACAACATTTCAGTTTGTGTTTAAGTACCTGAAACTAATTTTGGTTTTAAAATATATTTACAATGATGCGTTATATTTTGATTTATTATTAATCTCCTTATAATGAAAAAAATCTGTTGGTCCCAAATGATTCTATTATAAGAAAGTAATACTTTAATCCTGGATCTTAATAATACAAAAATCTGATTAATTGCTCGCTACTTCATTCGTACGATTTATGAAACGAATAGTAAATTGTAAAATCTTGTTTCCTTCACAAGCTGAACATAATTTTTGGAGCCCAGCTTCTCATTTTATATTGTATCTAAGATTTGAATTTTTATCGTCATGATTAATAATAAAATGTTATCCATATATCTGTCTATGGTAATAACGATTACTCGAATGTTGATGTCCTAAAAAAAATTTGTCTATATCGTAACAAACACATTTAATTTCTTATTTTTTTTTTTTTATTTTAAAATGACTTACACATTAAATATTCTCATAAAACTGTTTAAGTTAGTAAAAAATGTTATTTAGTGATAAATTAACGATTATAATTCAAGTATCACAAGTACATCGGTAATTCAACTTTATTTCAAAAATTACGTAAAAAACTAAAAATGCACCACAAAAGTTATTTTTGTAATACTTGTGTCATGTTGAACAATCATTTCAAGGTAGAAAATCATCGTCTATGATGTGTCAAAAGAAAGACGTAAGAGTCATCAACGTCCTAGGCTCTAGTATTATATCTACTGTAGACAGTGGCGGACGCAGGGGTTTTGGGGATTCAACCCCCCCAAAATGAATGTATGATTAATTTCAAACGTAGTTATCCTACCGTATGTACCTTAAAAAAAAAAATGAATTGTTCAAAATAAGATTAAAATGTGAAAAGAAAAAATGTTTTGCTAAGAAAAGTGAATTTGTAATAATTTGTAATTTTCCAAACGTTCTTAAAGTTATTGATACTTAAAACTCAAATTTTCGAAATTCCATAATGGCAATACTTCGTAAAAATAATGCTTGTTTGTAAGTCACTTACTATCAGTAAGTAAAAATACATAAATATACGTAATCGATATAATATTATTTATAATGGTACATTATGATTGACGGTTTCCCTAAATTTTGTATTGTATGGTCATGTGATAACGATCGACAGTAGTCAATTATAAATAATATGCCTGGGGGTGATAATTTTTTAAATACGGGCCTGAAGGTAATTATTCTTATTTTTTCATAACTCCCCCGAAATTTTTTTCTGCGTCCGCCCCAGACTGTAAAAGACACAGACATGTTATTCATATATTGTTAATATTGATAACGTGGACGTCACCGTAATCGTTTGCATTCAACTGGACAAAAGACCGGTCGAAAGCAATTGAAACAGCTGCTACCAAAAGATAGTTTTCTATTTATGTAAGTCTAATTCCGTCTATTTGAATGCAAACGATAACAGTGTCGTTTAGTGGCTGGTGCAAGTGCTACCAATGAAAACAATCTGATGGCGTATTCGTATTCTAAATTCAACGGTTCCGCGAAGGTACGGTTTCTGCAGCGTTTAGAACAGTTTACAACAACGTTGCACTAGCAAATATCGTAGTTTCAGTTATCATCGGTGGAATTAGAACGCTAATAAACGTTATGATAATGATATGCATAATATTATCAAAAGCCAGGTAGGCGCATTCTTTTTTTTTTTTTCTAAATATGGCCACACGTGCCCCTTCGCCGTTACAGTAATGCGAAATCGTTGTTACCCGACGTCGTCACGTATTAAATTTGCCTACACCATGCGCCGCCTTACAATTTTTTCCTTGTTCCATAATAATTATCATAATACCATTCGAATTAATCCGAACCAACGTCGTAAATGCAAACGTTAATTATAATGTAGCCGAGCTCGCTTGTTACAAGCTAATTTGGCCTTTTGAGTTTGTACGAGTATAATAATATCTATTATTATTAGGGAAACCGATATTTTAATTCACATTACAACACGCAACCTGGCTGTTGTTACGAGAAAGTTTTTATTTCACAAAAGTCAAATATCAAGTACGATATTAATATTAAAATAACGATTCTTTTAAGTATCGACATAGGTTATCTTAAAAGTTGAACGAGTATATTTCATTGACTGTTGGTTAAAAAATGCTGTTATTTGCAAAGTTGATTTGATAAAACATGTTTTATGGGTACGCCGATGAACATTATTAAAATGTATTAAAGTATAATTTTTGTACAAGTATAATTTTATATAATTTTTGCATCAGTTCAAAATACATATTAAGTATTGTGTTATAAAACTGAAGGCGTGTTTGACGATAAATTTTTGTTTAAAATATTATCATAATAGATATTACATTTTCTGACCCTTAAAAAAAAAAAAAAAACAGGATGTATCACGGGTTTAACTGAATATTTAATACTATAGATTTTTTTTTTTTTTATATCGAAAAACCCTTATACGATTAGTAGTATAACATATTTGTCTGAATAATAAATAGGACGGACAAACATTGCGTTTCTACCCATAACAGCCGACTGTTATCGTGGCAAAAGACCAAGTCAATATTATTAGTGTACGAGTATTCCTTGGAATGGGTATTGAGCTCAAAGGAAAAAAAATAAAGCAACAATGTTCGGTCGGTTGTCATCGGAGTCGCGTTGTCAATCCGACATCGGTACAGGGTCCTTTGTACTCACGCTTTGTACTCACTTTTGCGTTTTTTACCACTCATTGCATATTATCATTGACCGTGCGCCCGTCACATCACCACTTTCATCGTCCGTTGTTTGGACCGTGATAACACGACGGGCTTCCGAATCAAAAGTACTCGTAGTACTTTTGCGCACAAAATTTTTGGTAAAAATCGTGGCCCGAGATTGCGTGTATTTTAAAACCGTATAATGCTACCGGTCGATTTTTAAAGTCTTTTGATCTCGCGGCACTCATGTAATTCGTGCGTACAGTCGACGGCGGGTAAATGAGACGCGGCACGTGTACGTCCCTGGATGACAAAACGTAGACGACACTAAATCTAGTAAAAATTTCTAAAAAACCAGTAACTTGTTTTATAAACTAAAATTTTGAATGACACTCGTTAGAAATTTAAAAAAACAGTTAAATATGAAAAAAAAAACATATATATATACTACGTCAAAAGGTTTTTTTTCTATTTACCTTACAATTTGACGAGACATGTACCAGAATAATGTAAATGTTTATTGAAAAAGCTATACAGTACACTTAAATTTGTATTTGGACGGTTATAACTCCACTGTATTTCCTGTAATGTATAGATTAAAAAAAATACGTTAAACCAAACTCTAATTTATTGACTATCGACCGCGTAAAATAACGTTTCGGACCGCGGTGCGGAATACCTGCTGCTCCAAAGATTGTTACAATAGACGAAACGAACACGGAACTCAAACCGACAATCTCGTTCCACGTAGGTGCTTGTAGTATACGACCAGACGAGTGTAAAAACGATTATTTGTGCAACCCATTCGGTGCACTCCAATACTGCACACCACTCACTGGGTAATATGTTGTGCCGTTCGCAATATTATATTTGAAAACGCACTGTTTTCGTCGCCAACTAATTGATTTATTTTCTTTCTTATCTGGAATCCATGCACGTACGGTTTTGCAGCGTGTAGCTGATATATGGTTCGGTGATTTTTTACACCCAACCTACTGCTAAACATTCGGTTCTATGAACGTAATTGTCACCGAAAACGTTATTGCTCATCGTCGGTGAGAGGTCTGAAACGAATAACAACAATATTGCCTTGTCATTATCTAGAGAAGGTTATAATCATCGTCGTGGTTAGTACTATTGACAAGGCAGTTTGCGTTTGTCCAATGTTATGTACAGTAGTTAAAGTGGTGAAAATTTCGAGGGAGGAATATAATCATCAAAAATTGCAAAGAAACCTTCCCTTACCAATTTCTACATCTTATCAAACTTTTTTAGGTACCTAGTCCATAAGACAAGATATCTATAATTTTTTTCATTTACACACATTTATTTATATAACGTTTTATAGGGTGTAAAACTAAAAATAAGTTTCCTCCCCCTCAAAAAAAAAAAAAAAAACTATCATCAATATATATGGCAGGTCAGTAAAATTAATTGTAGTATATGGTCTAAAGTGTTTATAAAAATGAATTAAAATTTTTAATTTGTTTTAGCCTTTAAAAATACAAATAAAACTAATTTATATTACACATCACATGTTAGGTAATAAAATAATACCACTCATAACTCATAAGCTTAACTTTTAATTTTTATTATTTATATATACAAAACAGTCTTAACATTTATAACTGTAACAAAATTAAAAATTAACAATCGCTATCCTTGCTAACCTTGCTAACCTACAGTTGTTAGTCAATAAAACATTTACAAATATGCAAATAATAATAATGTTTATGTATTATTAATAACTAAATAAATATATATTTTTTTATGCAACTTAAGAGTAACTTTCATTTTTATATTTTTATATATATATATAATATATAAATTATATTATATATATACTATAATAAATAAGTTTATTATAGTAATTCATTTGAGTTTATAGAAAAAATATTTATTTTACATAATTCAACATATTTTGATGATTAGAGGGTATTATACTATTTTTAATTTTTTTAAATATGTGTTGTTGTCTGTAGAACAGATCATATATTTTCGATTCATAAATTTGGACTCAGATATCACAGAAAAAAAAACATAATATGAAAAAAAAGGATTAAAATAAAACAAAAATAACTATTTTATTGAATTATTTAACAATATGATCACTAGACATAAATTTGTTGTTTTATTAAATATGTTGTGATTTTTTTTTAATTTTACATACAAAAAAACTTTATGTATGTTATCTTGAATTTTTTACTGGACACAATTTTTTATTGTTACATAAGATATGTGATACCTATTCTGAGTAAATAGATATATGTCTATAAGTGCAAACAACAATTAATACAACTAATAACAATATAAATCAAAATATATACATTGTATTTATAATATTATACATAATTAAATAATTACCATACTTGGAGAATATTTTGAAGAAAATAAAATATTCCTTGGATTTAAGCATTTTTCGAATAAATTTTATCAGTTTTTATAGGAATATTTAGGACATATTTTGAAGTTTTTTTTCGTGCATTTATTATAGTTAAAAAAGCATAAGAACCCGTATTTTAACTATAACTTACCTAACATATATTTTATTGTAACCTGCTTATACTATGAGCATACCGCCAAAAACAGAAAGCATATATTTTTAACATGCAATCATCAAATGCTGCTGTCTGTCACATATCACTTCAGTTTTGGAACAGCTATTATAATAATAAATTATGTGTTGAACGGTCCATGTACGTGTTGAAATATTAATTTCATTACACGAGCGCCCGGGTATGTGTATACAATAATTGTAATTGTAATGTCTAATTATTAGACGTCTGTTAAATTAATCGGTAATTACGAGAATATTATCTTATATTTATTTCTGACATTACATTCGAAGTCTTCTTCTTCTACTTGTTCAAATATATAAATCAATAACAAATTTTATATGATATAATATTACGTACTTTATGTGATAATTATTACCGTCGTTTAGCGTTAGGTCTCTTCCCCCTCCTCGGACTTTGGAGATTTAAATTAAAGAGGACATATAATCTTACCTTAAATAAGAAGGAAAAGTCCGTCCTCTTCCGTCTCCCTTCATTTTAACCACTGGTTATATATTTATAATCCTAGCGTTGCAATTACACAATTGAATATTATCTTTATTTTTATTAGTATTATTATTACTATTATTATCGTTTTAAACACTAATGATATTTACAACAATGCGTTATCAACGGAGCGGATGGTTTTAGTGTCGGCTGAACATTATTTATAAAACACGTTAAATACAATAATTTGTTGCAATACATTTACGCGGCACACGTTGTACGTGCAAGTAGAAGGTACATTGAAAAACGAAAGCATGGCGCGCGCGTTATGTTTGCCACTAAAACACCCGAAGAACTTTTCGTGTAAACGAAAACATGGCGTTCTAAAATGGATAAATTCTGACGACAAGTAAGACCTCGAAAATGCTTTCGTTTGTTTCTCCACGTCCATTTCTACCGAGACAATAATGATCATATTACATTATATAAATATAGTTTTGATGTGTACGCATTGTTATTTTCGTACACTATTAGTGTGAAAAATATAATATTGTTATTATGTTGTTCGAACAATGAGAAACAATAACGACGGATCTTCTGGTATACGTAACGACAAGTTTGGTCAGCGTAAACTATGGTAAGATATTAATAAATTCTATTAACATATAATATATTTATATATAAAATAAATATTAAAAAAAAAATGGTACATCAAATATCTTATAAACAGGTGTTTTAAAAACAAATGTACAAAGGTCGGATAGTAATCACAATATTTTGCTTCACACTGACTAATGTATACTTTTGTACGATTAAAAATATCGTACAAAGGTAGAATAGGAGTACGATAATGACAAATAGAGGTACAAAATATTCGACTCGGTATACAGAGCGAACATTTATAAATAACGTTTATGTTACGGTACATCATAATCTTTTACTTTGCATTTTTGATTTTACTACAATGTCAGATTTAGTAAATATTATTTCATTTCAAATATTTAAATTTACATAACGACAATAATGTAAACACACCCACACACACACATATATATATTTGAAAAAAAAATACATTTCAACTGGTATTTATAATATATCGACTTAATTAACATTTATTTTTATTTACATATGTTCATGAAAATTGAAACCTTAACTTAATACAAGAGAACAGTTACATAAATATTTAATTATAATTTCAGTGTATTGTATTAGTATAGTAGTAGTAATATGACTGCCCAGCTATTTGTTAATTTCTGGAAAAAGAAAAAATATGTCTTATTAGAATAATTAACGTGTATTATTAAAAGTGAAAATCAAATGTAAAACAATCAGTTATGATTTGATTATATCATTTTACGCAACGCACAGACAAATTAATTTAATTTGAATGAATTCCAAAGTTTTATATCGCACATAAATGGATTAAAATACTTGCTAATTTATAAACATTATTTTATAAATGTACACAATAGTTAAATATTTATTTCGTAATATTATTTCAAAATCGAAAAACCAAAATGACGGTTTAAAGAATATTATTATAAATAATATATGACTACATAAACATAAACGCCTTTTTGATTTCGGATTTGATCCATATCCTTCGGAGTACGTATTGGTATTAAATATATTTTTAGTGAACTTTGTTTATACGCCCAAGACAGATACAATTCCAAGCTCTAGGAATCGTTATCAACATCGCAATCAATCAAGGCATATCGACTCTTACGCCACCACAATCGAATGCACACAGCCGAACTACTTAACAACTTATATTCATCTTAAACATGGCATGATAATGTAGTTAATGTCACGTAGACCTTTTTTCCGTATCGCTTAACGGATTTCATTGCATAGAGTTTATTTCACAAAACACAAAAATATTGAACCATATTGTGACATAATTTTTCACGAAAACTTTAATTACGGATCAATAGGGAGTAGGTGGATTCTTAATTAGACTATAAGACATAGTTTCCATGTACATAGAATATGTATGAAAATTGTACAATTCTATTTCCCACAAAAATATTAATCGGTATTCTTTTAACAATCTATGTAAAATATTCAAAGAAGTTCAAAGATAATCACAGAAATTGTGAAAAGATTTTCGAAAGTTATCTCGATATCTCGATGCACTTAAAATTGTTACATTAATTATAAAGTCTGTTAAATTATAGGATGATCATACATCAATATTAACAATGGCTTTTACCCGTCGAAAAATATATGAAATATATAATACACCGGATGTTTTGAGAATATTCATTCTATATTTACATCCTACTCGAAAATTACTGATGTAAAATTACTTATTTTATGTTCCGGTCAACGAACAATAAAAAAAATTATTTTCTAAAAATAAGATTGCATTGTAATTGTTCGACTTATTACCAATACGAATAATGGAAGCATTATTTATTTACGATAATTATTCCACTTCTTTACTATTGCAACTTATAAAATGTTATATTACGTACAATAAAATCACATTACAATACCGCATCAATAAAATCCAAGCTTAATATATGGATATTTTATAAGGGACATAAAACAAAATAATAAAATAAAAATATTCATTTAACAATGCATTTCATTTTTGTATAAAATATTCTATTTTAGCATTTTTTAAACCAGACTATAGTCATATCTGACCCAATTTTGTTTCATTTATGAACGTGTAGTTCACAATTCAGTTCATAATTCAGCAGACTTTGTGATTTTTTTTCTACATAGACTAACTATATCATCATAATACTATGGAACTATAGTTCACAGGATTTAGTATAATGAATCGTATTCAATTTCCATTCTCGAAACTACACGTGTCAACCGATAATCAGATGATTCGTAGGTCGATGTTTAGAAGGTGGTTCTGTTAAATGTAAAAATATTAAAACAAGTATAAAACAACTTTTATCTTAGACGAGGTTATGAAAAAAAAAAACGTTTCACTCGGCTCCTAAAGTTCAAAAACCTTCGAAATAACTACATTGTAATTCAATTGTAATGTGTAGTTGTAACAGTGTTCCACATAAAAAATACATAAGATATTCAAACTGTAAGATGAATAATTTTAAATAACTAAAATATAAATAATTTTTCAGCATAAGCGTTTTCACAAAATGGGCATTCGGTATTAATTTGGTGTAAATAGGTTCTCATAACGATTGGGAAACATTGAGCAAAGTAGTAACTTTCTGTGTGCAACTATACATCATCAATATATTTTATTATGTTGAATTACGTGACATCGAAATGAATGTTTCGCGCGGTAAAATAACAATGGCATCGCGACCAGTTCGAAAGTATACAAAAACAATCGTCTACGCCAGCGCTCGAGGTCGGTGTGCGAGTGGAAATTATGTACAATACCCAGATACACTGTTGTGATGAGAGATCGAAGAATGTACCCAAATATTTTGACCCTAGAACAGGCGTTTACGTGTTATTAACAAACGTTGGGATTCCCGAACGGAAGTCTTTAAAAATTATCAAATGTTTCTCGTTATATTTTTGTTTTAATTTATTCTGTTTACCCATTTTCGTTTTCTTTACAACTTGTTCACTTCACCAAGAGCTTCAAAAGCACCTACAGCTTGCAATCCATCTTCCCGACCCGATTAATTACTCGAACTTCAACAATAGACTAAAAAAAAAAAATAATAATAATAAAAACACAACCCTCGGGAATAACAATAGACAACCGACGTAGAACGTAACGAATGGGTTTTAAGGTTGGGCAACCCTATTGCTACGCGTTACACACAACGTTACTACGACGATCCATGGTCTACCGAACAGACTCTATTTTTCGGTCGAAAACGGATTTCAGTCGAACCCTGTCGGCGGGAGGGAGAAGATAACGGGAAAAATCACATCTCGACTTTGACGTAAACGTACAACGGGTTTGGTTCGTCAACGATTCGGTTCTCGAACGCGACACATAGGGCCAACCATCGTCTACACGTGGTCCGCTCCCTAATGCGCGTCACGTACGCATCGATTGCTTACCGTCCGCCGTTCTCTCAACCCTTTCAGATACAGCGCAATGTGTTCGCATCGTACCGCCAACGAACGTTTTCGATTTGAAAAACTCCTCACGGAAATGCCATTGGATCCGCAGGACATGCTGAGCGCTATTGCCACGGTCGTGCGAAATCGAACGACTCGGAAACGTTCAACAGCCATCAAAATACGCGCGGCTTGGCAACACGACCGTGCACTACACTAATATTATACAAGTGATCTCAGTGCCTCCGACCGCATCGGCCGATCACACCAACGTCGGATATCTATCGGACAGAATTCAATTTCGTTTGTTTTTACCGGCCGGTTCAGTTGACTGAATCAATTCAAACACTAATATTATTTTATGATTTATACTATATATATTACATTTTCGTCATGGACTGCGAGAAATCAATAAGTTTAGTCCATGAAAGAAGGAGCTTATGGGACCATAGTAGTAAATCTTTATGCTGTTCTAATAGTTGGTGAAACAATGTATGGAATTCTCTATATTTTCCCATATTTAGATAGGGGGAATCGATATTTATCGAAATGTCATTTGTGTGATACTTTCGCTTTTTTAATAATAAATATTTAATAGCAGGAATTTTTTCCAAACACAAAAATGAGGGAACATCCATTTTATAAATTATAACCTGCACTCATTGCATTGAAATGAACAACTGTCGGCCAATTTGAGCGGCCAACGTCTGACAAAAATTATCGGCCGACCGACGTCGGTGCCACTGTGACACTGCAGCTTTACGCGTCGTCGTCGATTTGAATCCATCGTATCTACACTTCGTTCAGTGCACAAGACCACAGAAATCTTTAAGTTATCAGCCGTTACACGTTACGCCCTGTACAGTATCGTGTTGAACCGATGAGCGCAACGAAATCTAAACATTATGTACGAAGACCATTTTGGGAACAACGTAGTCGTTATTGACATGGTGATCATGCACAGGCACATTGTTATACAGTTTCCCGCTGCCCTCTAAAATACATTAATTCGGTTGGTATACCACGTCGGAGAATAATGCATTATAAGGGAATTTCAGAGAGAAAAAAAACGGCAAACGTATTTGAATAATAGTATCAATAATGAAGTGGATACCAGAAAATAATAGATACAGGGCTACCGATCATCATTACCAAGAGTTTCGGAGAGATATATGACTTTGAATTTGTCAGATCGCGTGTGATCGATATTGCCATCGATGTATAGATTGTTATTTATTATAACTGGAGTGTTCGCCGCAAACAAAATATACAGGCGTGTTATATTATTAATATAAAGTTTTAATATTTATAATGACTACTGCTTTTCTAACGTCGATTGATATATACGTAAATATAATTTGACATCGTGAAATGCTCATTCAATATCTACTTCAAGCGTTATAAACTTACCGCGTAGCTATTATTATTGAAACGTAATAAAGTTAAAATTCAAATTGGAAAGTAACATTTTGTATAATTCTCGATGGTAGATGAACATACCGAGTTCGCATATTATGTTTGCATATTATACACCGCACAGAAAGGATCAAGTTTTCTAAAAGCATTTATCTTACTCGAAAATCAGAGATATTTGAAAACTTTAGTATGAATTCGTAATGGACTTATGATCGGTTAAAAAAAATCAAAAGTTTTCTATTCATGTTTTCTACGTTGTTTTGTTTGTTTAAATTTGAAAAGTGAACTATGTATAACTTGTCTGGTGTTTATAAAGTATTTCCATTACGGGTTTTTCATTTCATATTTAAATGTTCAGATAGAAATAGTATAATTTAACAAAATTAAAAATATCCCGTTGTTTAACGGAGGGTTCCCATATGTTATAATAATGTTATGATATACATGACAAATAATAATTACAATTTTTAAGCATAATCAAATGGAAAACAATAAACGAAAAAATAAAATACCGCAAAACCAAACATAACATATATCGAAAAATATTGGGATATCACTAAATAAAACATAAATTAATAAAAATATATTTGTAATAAATAAAACAAAATAAATCGCTTTATGTTTATTAGGAATGAATTATTATAATTATATTGTAGAAATAAATGTATCATTATATTTTTTTCCACTTAAAGGTTTGATAATCATGAAATAGTTTTTGACTCGAATCATTTTTAATATCAATCGATAAATATTATAGATTATGGTCTAATATATCACTCCAAATAACAGTATATGCTAAGCATACAATTTAAAATAAGCTCTTTGTAAGGGCTATGTAGGAAAAGAGTTGGTTAGTTTGGTTTAATAGAGTTGGTTTAATAAATTTCAAAATTTGAATAAGTGCCCTTTCTGTATTTAGCAATTAAATTATATAGTCAACTTTAATAGGCTAAGGCTTGTCCTCAATTTACCTGCTATGGACAACAGTTATTGTTTATCTGCTGGAAAGTGTGTTATAGGGTGTGTTAAAGCATAGTATTTGATATTATTGTTCACTAAAATTCGATTAAAATTAAGATTGATATTTTAACTAATACCATTATTGCGGTTCGAAAAAGAAAAAAAAAACATAAACTTTTGGAAATTGCAATATGAGTAGAACTGTTATAATAATTAATTAGTTTCGTTGTAAAGGATATAAACACTAATGTTCAAATATTTGATACATTAGTTTTTTTTTTCCACTGAAAAATTCGTAATCAACCAAGTAAATAACGTTGGATTATAATATTATTATCAAAATAAAAAATGTACGAAATGTTGTAAATATTTATCTTGATGTTTCATATTTTTTAAAATATATAATAGACATCATAATATTTCAATCAAAAATTAACTTTAAGTAACCACGGTATATTATAGAAAAAAATAATATTAAAATAAAATGTGTGTTTTTTTAATTCTTGTAAAAATTCATTAAAATGTACGCAATTGCATAATATATGTAAATATTTAATAATAAGACTATATATATATATATATATATATATATATATATTAATACTATTTAATAATAATTTATTGATATATGAAAAATACGTTATCTTTCGAATGTACTTTTACCACATAATTGCTCATCACATTATAGTTGTTTGTCAAAATATGTTGCCCCTACTATAAGTGCAGCTTTTCCTAGTATATTATGTATTAATAAATGAAAATAAAATAGGTAACCATAAAATGTAAAAAACCAAAAAAAATTAATGTTATCGAACATTGTTTTCAATTTGCTTATCGTAGCGGACGGCTATATTATAAATTATTTCTATACATTTTTAGAGGTATACTAATAAATCATTGGATTTGAGAAATTATTATGAGGAAAAAACTCAGTTTATTAAATTGTTGGCAATTTTTCGAGTTTTAAGTGTTTAAAACTTGTTTTATGCAGAAAATGCTTCATTTTTTAAAATAAATAAATATAGTTATGGAAAATTCTCAATAGAACTTATATAAAATTCCATTTTGTGCAGGAATATTAATCTTATTAAATAAAATGCCACATAATATTCAAACATTGTTTTATTTTTGTGACTGACAACTGATTGTATCGATTCAGTTTTATTGTAAAACACGTGGTTCAATATATATATATATAATTAATAATTTTAATTGATGTATGTTACGGAACACTTGACACACACACACATGTAAAACGGTCTTTGTCAAGACCAACAAACAACAAGAACAAATATCGACCAATCACAGGCCGTTATTAGAAAAACACTAGAAAACAACACCAAATTACAATTTACAGTGAAGGGGTGATATCAATGGATAGAGGAGGAAAACACTTACCCAGGGATACCACTAAATTCTAAATTATATATTATATAATATATATATATATATATGTGTGTTTATACATTATAAATTTAATTTTGAGAAGGAAGACTTACGAAGATACCAGCAGTCGCGACAAGTGGTCCTGTGCAACCAATCAGAGGCCCAGAACAGCCACCGTAGTTGAAAGCCTAACACATCGTCGATACGATTACAAGCATCATCCATAACGGAAGCAGATAGTGCCCACGTCGACACCACACGTCGACTACAACGAACTTGCACGGCCTGCCACCGCGATCACTCGTGTCGGTATATTGCATTAACGTTACACCGCATGGTGTCATCTTCCGGATTACACCTCTCAGGGCTAATCGATTACTAAATAACACTATTTAACGAACGTTCTCGAAGTGCAATCACGGTCGACAATACCCGGCGACCTACGTACCCTCTCGGTGCGACATCAAACGATCCTTCGACCTACGGACAGTCCCGGACTCATCGGTCGACAGACAAAGGACGGTGCCTGATCCGAAGCCAGAACGCGGAGTTAAGTAAGGAGTTGACGATCGAAGACCCGGGAAGCCCAGCCACTACCCACCCAGTGTGGCACGGACTACCACCGGCCAGTGAACACCAGGACACCTGGAAATACTGCCAGCCATCCGACTGAACGGATCCAGAGGAATTATTCCAGCACCCACGACGATCAGACCAACACTCGGCCACAACTTGTCGTCACCAAAACAGCACTTTTCAGCACTCCCAAAATACTCCCCGGATTCACTTTGATGCTAGGGTACCGCTTAATTAAGTCTGTATCAGTGATTGTCAATCCCCAGACCCATAACTGTATATAACGCATGACACACCCGATATTGTAATATTAGGGCTCGGCCTCAGCCCAGCTAACACTCACAAGCACCACCGACTGTTCCGACCCACTTTTCTCAAGTTTGATCGGAACACGCCGTTGCTTTACTAAGCCTTTTATATTGTATGTTTATTTATGTATTATACAGTAAAACCTCGATAAGACGGAACTTTGGTAAGACAGAAACCTCGGTATAACGGAACATTTTCCCGTTTCAAATTACATACAATTAATTAACCCCGTTAAGACGGAAATCCTGTTAACACGGAAAAATATCATGGTCCCAAGCGATTTCGTCTTATCGAGGTTTTACTGTACCAAAATAGAGGAATGTGATTACTTATAACTACGTGCATTCATATTATTTTACGATCCGGAACGTCACCTCGGACGTTCCGTTTTATATGTGCGTCTCATTATTATATTGACGAAACAACGAGGGTCAAATATAACATACTCTTTTCATGATGAAGATATGTAATATATATATATTATGGGTAATATTCACATTTGACTAATTTCAACTCAAGTCGGCTAATATCAGTATTATCCATGCATGTAGGCTAATGTGTAATTTTTCATGTATAAGCATAAAAAATATCAAATCTATCTGGATATTGATAAAAAAAATTAAATGAAAATTAATTAATTCAAAGGTGGTAAGAAATCTCCCCGTTAGATGTGATACCTATGTTTATATATTAAGAATGATAAATAACAACTATTTGTGTCTTATTTTATTTTTTTTTTTATTGATATTTTGGTATTTCAAGAAAATTACACATTAGCCAAATATTAATATGGTCTATAATGTATATATGTATCGTAATACTCATATATATACATATCTAATAATTTAATCGTAAGATGTGTTGATGATATTATGTAGACACAAAAGATAAATATATTTGTATTCACACGAGTATTTTGAGATTGTTATTACGAAATACACGATAGACTTCTCGGTAAAAATTAGTTTACAAAACGGCAATATTATTATACTTATTCCGTAATGCTACTAAATCACAATACCAATAGGTGCTTATAACCGGTATCGCCCAAGTACGAACTTTATTACCTCTTCGTTATATTTCGTCTATGTTAGACGAAAATAAAAGTAAGTACATCAAAGTTCGATTTTGTAACATTTATCAAATTCGCTAGTGGGAATCACGTGGTAACATGACAAATTTTGCGCATTGAGACAATAACGTGAAAATAGTTTACGCTTCGTTATAGTCACTCCATTATTATGGTTATTCGAAATATTTTATTTCAATAATTCTATAATTTTACTGCGAGTTCGATGTCGAAAGTATGTCAGCATAAATTGATCTATTTTTTATAGATACTATCAATTATTGTACCATAAAATAAGATATGATAATCTCAAGAAGATTCTAAAACGTAATCTACTCAACGATCGAGAATGGTTTATGTTCTGCAGAAATTACCATATTTAATATTATCGTTTTACGGTTTGAATAGTTCATAAAGATATTTTTTTAACAAGTAACTATATCTTTAGCAGTATACTTTTTTTTGTTTTACTTATCAGTATAACATAAAGTCTACGATGTATAAAAATCGATTATGTATAAAAAAAATGTAATATTTAATTTTTTTATTTATTTTTTTTTTTTTTGCACGGTTGTTGATAAATTAGGAATTGTTTCGAAAAAATATTACTGCTGCCTTATGAACCGGTTATTGTCATTACAGGTAATGCATTATTGTATATTATTGTGTTTTTATTACCTTATTTCGTTTCCCACTCGGTATATAATATAACAACTATATTTTATTAAAAACATTTCAACTTACAAAATCATAAGATTAATAGTTAAAGTAAAACAAAATAAAAATGTATCTGAAGCACACCCAATGTAGTCTCGTGATTTGTTTCAACAATCATTGTAGTATAATGTTACCCCGATGTTGTCCAGCGGAATTAAAAATAAAAATATCAAACATCGAATTGTTATGAAAAATAATAAATTGAATTTGAAATTTAATATTACGGTCTTCTCCACATGGTGCCCGTCCCCTTATAGTAACTTTAATCGATTAGTTTTTGTCGTAGTTTGGACCAAATATATATACAATCATAAAATGGTATAGAGATATTTTACACTGGAAAAATTATTTGGCATGTTTCCATGATTTTTTCTAGCGTATCTGTTTGTAAGTATAAAAGTATAGTATTTTTTTATCATGATTTTCCTACCCACTTAACTGAAAAATTAAAAAAAAAAAAATCACAGTAGAATACTATCGAAGTATAATATACTACAAAAAAATAAACCATATATCCCAGTGGTATTGCAAAAAAAAAAATTAACGAAATCAAAGAATATTTTTGTAAAATTATCGTAATGATGACTATCGTCGTATTTCAATTTGATAACTCAACATTTAGATTTCTTGAAAAGAAGGAATATTTGATATTTTTAATCACACACCAATTTGAGTTGATTATTTCATTTCGAGTTGAACGCGTTTCGTGAAAGATAATTGAGTGACCACTTCCACAGTAAAATGGTTATTAACCGCTTACGGTTATAAGAGTATGCGGATTTTAAGTTCTGGGCATGTCCAAAAAAAATGAATTAATTAGGTGAATAGGAAGCGACCAATTTGCCTCTATCAACTTTTATTACCTTTCAGTACTAAATAATACAATATAATAATCGATTTTATACACTGTCTTTAAATCAGTTTTCATAATAATATCAATTAGTTAAACATCATAATCTACCAAAAAAAGTATGTACCTATTTTGTTGATCATTTTCTTACTCGTTCTTCATAGTAATAGTAGTTCTTAGTAGAACTACTCGTATTACAACAGAATACAATGGACAGAGCAAAAATAATAACAATATAAATGTATTATTTACTATCGGTATATACATACTTATCACATGTTTATGTTGACCATAGCAACTATAGAATATAATAATTATTTTGGGTAGTGTCCAGATACACCCAACACGACTGTGCTTACAATGAATACAATTATCTAAAGATATAAACTAATATTTTGAAAGATACGCATATGAATATTTAATTTAACAGTCATAGTGTCGAATGGTGTTATTTTACAAAATAACTAATGACCTTGAACAATCTGAACGTTTCAGTTCTAATGTATAATGGGAATTATTGCTATTCGTCATGATTTAACGGGTTGTTCCTCGTAACCCGTGAGTTATTATTGAACAATTTTATTTTTATTTCTCTTAAACTATATTATGTATATAGTATAATAAATATTAAAAGTTGTTAACACGAGAAAATAATAGAACGAAAATAGTATTCCATGCAATTTGCAATGTTCACAAGGGGTCGTATAACGTTTAGAATTACTCTGTTAAAATATTGTCAGTTAACATCTTGTTAGTAGCCTTAGGAACTTGGCTTAAGAAATCACATTGATATTTGAACTTTTAGTATTGTGATTTTTAATACAATAGTAATCAAATATGTCAAATTTATCGTGTACCACTAATATAACGCATGCATTGATCAAAGTTGATAAAAGCTATTGTAGTCGAGTATGATATAATAATTAAATAAGTATTCATTACAAATGTATTAAATATTTTATCACGACAGGAATGGATTAAATAATTTAGTTAAAGAAGTATAAAATATATACTTAAATATTAAAGTACACTTACTAATACATTAATTACTTATTACGTATTTGGAATTTAATAATTTTTTGTGTGTACCCGATGATGAGCCAAACGATTCAACAATTTATAACATCTACACGTGCAGATTATATCGTTGTTTCCGATTAAATATTAATCGAATAATAATCATGGACGTGTTTTGATGTGAATTTTCAATATCTTACTTACTGTTGACAAACAATAATTATTAATGTGCGTATTTCTATTAATACGTGATTGAGACGTGATTATTCAGATTTATTTTGTAGCGTGCGAAAACCCGTAAATTTATCTTTTACATTATTCGCGATTCATAAAAATCCATGAATGTGAATCAAAATTATATCAAATTTATGTTTATTCTACAACGAAAATATAATTAATTTATAGACTTCGATTCAAAACTTTACCTAGTATTATATGCGACAGCGTTAGAAAATAGTGAAATTGGTTAAATATTTTAACGTCATAATAGCATTAAAAACGTTTTAATGAAACCTGAGTGAAAAACGAATTCATAATCTTATGAAACAATCTTATATGACTGTTATGCACGTTAATTCAAATTGTGTACAACATAAATCATACATTAAAAATTTATGACATCGAGCAGTAATTTATGAGTTATCTCAACGGACTTGTATTAATTGTACCATATGATTTCAAAAATTGTGTAAAAAACATAATATTAATATTTTGTCAAGATTTGATTCAAACAATTATCAATAGTTAATTGAGATAAGAACCGATCATAAGATATTACAAATTTATATACAAATTTTTTCTTGGCTAATTCAATTGAAAATAATATTCAAAAAAAGAGCCAAAAAATCATAAAGTACTTTTTAGTATATGTGTTCCCACCACGCCTAATAATGTTAAGTACGATACTCTAATGAAAAGTTTGAACAAGTATTTCAAACCAATTAAGTCGTATTTTGCAGCCAGGTATAACTTTTATCAGGCTACAAAGAGGCAAGACGAATCTGTGTGCCAATGGGGTGCTCGTGTTAAAAATCTGGCATCAAAATGTGGTTTTTCGTCGGAACTAACAACAGTTATCTGAGACATATTTGCTGTCGTCCTGGGCTCAGGACCATTCCAAGATCGTCTCTTAGAAGAGGATGCTTCAAAAGTTTGAATACCATATTCAAGTATACTTGAAATTTCAACAACCAAAGAAGCAGCAATGAAAGACAAAAGTGGTTGGAAAAACGAAAAATGCATAGATTTAAAATACCAAAAAAAAAGTGATGGACCTGGTCAAGCAAGGCAGGGTTTCAACGTATATAAGGTGTCAAAAATCAAATGCGGAGTTTGTGGCCGTTCCAATCATCTTCAAAAATACTGCAGAGACAAGGACTACCAATGTTACAATTTCGGTGAAAAAAATAATAAAACACAAAATAAATTTCTGTCCAATAACGATGATGATGATGATGAAACAGTTAGTTATGATCTTTCTAATACTTTTTTTTTCTATAATTGATCAAAGTTCTCAAAATAGAGCTTTGAAACCATTCACAATAATTTAATCGTAGAAAACAATAACGTAAATTTCAAAATTTACACTGGTTCACAACACAGCGTAATTTCAAAAAGATTGTATTATAAACTGTTTAGTCACATCGAATTAAAAAAAAAAAAAAAAATGATATTTCGTTATCCGATTATGTCGGTAATGATATTCGACCTGTAGGAAAAATATTTGTCGATTCGAAATATCAAAGCAAAAAATGCAATATGTGTCTTTATGTAATCGACAACGGTGGTCCTCTACTAATCGATCGAAATGACATAAAAAATGTAAAATGTTTTAATTTGCTTAATATTGAAAATGACGTGTCGATAGTATTATAAGCAAATATAACAATGTATTTAAAGAAATAGGTACTTTTAACAAATACGAAATTTCTTTAAATATTAAAGCCAGGTTCCTAAATTTTACAAGCCTAGGTCTATCCTTCTAGCATTAAAAGGCAAAGTTGAATCCGAAATAGAGCGATTAGTTAAAAGCAATATTTTAGTTTCTGTCGAT
The DNA here is from genome assembly GCF_003268045.1 of Sipha flava. NCBI lineage: Eukaryota > Metazoa > Arthropoda > Insecta > Hemiptera > Aphididae > Sipha > Sipha flava. The sequence goes on along the minus strand of NW_020272943.1, from coordinate 410,062 downwards.
CATAGTGAATATGCAATATCGTGGTATTTTTAATGTTCATATTATTATTATTTAAATATTTTTTAGCTCTCAGATCTATATTTCAATAAAATATTTGGTTTTTGACAAAAATTGGTGTTACAAATTAAACGTGTTTAAGAAATAGAAAATAAAACTAATTAAATTTCAAACACTCGGGAACCTAATAAATGTGATATTTTCTAACAGACTACACGTCTTCCACCTGAAATCATGCATTTACCAAAACGTGTACTTATAAAACAAGCAATGCACTATTCTAATCGGAACAAACTGCCAAGCGATGAGTGTTTTTCCACGCTACATCTGGCTCGACGATGATGTCGAAATATTCGGATCTTAGATTAATAATTTGACGTAGCCTGGGTCCAATGTACACATTCACAAAGTATTCGGACTGATGTATACGTGATAACAGTACAGTAATTATTTGCGTGTGCACCGCGTTTTTAAATTTTAACAATTAACTATGTTGACCACCGTCTTCGGTACGTTACAATTTTTAATTTTTTTCGATGCCTTTGAACGTTTCGCACGTGACTGGCAATCGGTCGTCTAATGTCAGGCGAAACATTTCCTAACGGCCCTCCGCGTACGTCAAACTAGCGGTGCGCACCTACTCCGAGCGATTTACATCACAACAGTTGTGGTCGCGGCAGTGTTATTGCTGTCGACTAATAACGTGCATCGTGCCCGGATTCAGACCTCGCGCGTGCCGATTCAAATTCAATACACCGCTGTGGCTGCCGACCGCAGATCGGTAATATTTGGATTCAATTTCCCGGCGAGTACGACTTTACTGTAACCAGTGCCGTAGCAACCGAATATTGCGCCCGGGGCGATACTTCAAAATACCGCCCATATGAATTTTTAATTTAAAAATAATATGCTTGTTAGATATTATTTTTCAACGATCGCTTTAGTTAATACGAAAGATGTTAAAGATTTTGTAAACAAAATATACGGCATTGACCGTTGTAACACGACGCGACGTCCAGAGGCGAATTTGCAAGACCAATAACGTTCTAGTGCCGTGTTTGTCGCAAACGTGTCCTAGGAATGTACCGAGCATGTGGCCGTGCGTCTATCGGTAAAACGATACGCACCCCGGCGTACCTATTGGAATTTCTAAGACCCCGGGGACGGATTTTCCGCGAGTAGATGCAAGGAATGAAATTTATTGATGCACAGTAGTACATTTGATCGTATTTTTTTTCGTATACCGCGAAGGCCTTACACGTCGAATAGAAACAAAAATAATCAAATCTACTGTCGTCGTTCAATAGTATTTTCTTGAAGCGTGATACACAACGTTATTATTTTGTCAAGCGTTGTTTTAGTTGTGATGTAAAAATACATAAATAAAAATAAAAGATTGAAAATAAAATTGAAAAACGGAACCCATTCAAATGGAAATGATTGCAGTATTATATTTATACTCACTTGTTAGTACATGATTATTCATACACTTCTAGCTATACGTGTGAAAAATCGTGTATTTATCAAATAGCCAACTCAGACGAATTTCACGATCCTCTGTAATGCGATTAATGTCAAAAATACAGTGTTTGATATTGACACGTAAGACGGACCCGACGAAGTTCCATGTCTTTGAATCGCAGCGATATTATCTCCTTCTAAAACAAAACAAGAACGCATAACGTTAAATTAATAGAAACCGTATCGTATAATACGCATTTATGTAATATATTTGCGCGTTGTCTCAAGAACGGACTAATTTCCACATTGAATACACACCGATGGGTATGCATTTATTATGCAACGTTAATTTCGACATTCAACAGGCTCGATGGGTTTTAATACTGTGTATATATGGACCCACGATGAACAGGCTGTGAACACCTCCTGCATGTCCCAGAAACACATGCTTGTGTTAAAAATATGTTATAAATGTCATTTCTAGCATTTCTATTAAAATTTGAGATCTGGAACGTTTACGGATCGGTTACGTTACATGGTGTCGGAATAAACGAAAAAACATAACACAGCGTCTGGCATTTATGGATACGATCAAATTACCCTCTGAACCGTATAAGACGGATTTATTTGCTCGGTAAGACGGATTTATTTTCTCGGTAAATGTTCTGAAAATTCATGGCTTAGCTGCAGAGGTCTGCCGGCGATGTAGAATATTTATATTTGATTCGGTATAGTGTGTGGTGCAGGAAATATTTTCAAAGAGGAAATATATATATGTGTGTGTGTGTGTGTGTGTGTGTGTGTGTGTATTACATTGTTTGCGCAATTAGATCATTATGCGTGTTGTCTTTTAAATAATAATCGTACTTTACATACTTTTTACCTGAATGAAATTCGAATAAAACTAGTCTTATTATTGTTTGTTATTGTTACGTCACACGTACAGTGGTCGAAAAACTAAAATCTAAAATAGGTGGCCAAAAATCATTATTTTAAATACTAGAAAATTTTAATTTTCAAAAAATAGAATGTTTGTACATATCCTATCGTATTTAAAAATGTTTTTTCTTTGACAAAACACAAATTTAAGTACATAAAATGCTATGTATAGCATAACTATAATGTTGATAAAATATCGATGTACTGTGAATTGTCGAAATATTAAGATAAATTCTCTTTTAAATATGGTATTAAATTAAGTAATTAACGTCGGTACTTATAAAATGTGATATATGAGTACATTATGAGATATATATGTATATATATATAATTAAAGATAAAGGTACATGTGTATCATATATTTGATAAAATATTATTGATAAATCTAAATTAAACTTATATGTCAATAAAAACGTAGATATTTAGTATATTATATTTATTCATCGTGTTACACGATGAAAATTATATCAGTTCGTTGAGAAAAGTCCAGTGAACAATACTAAATAAAAATTAGCTGCGCATATTTGCGCTATTTTTTTTTAACCGGTGATTGAAATTATGTGTATACCATTTTTGGTATTATCTTTCTTTATAGTGAAACAATACATTTATTTTTAATCATGGCTTTATTAAATAAAATTATACGTGGAAATCTTCATGAACGTATTCTCACAAATAGTACTACACATACTATCCAGGAGAAAAAAAGTGTTGCCTTGAATTATGTTTTAAATGCTTTAAAAATCAACAAAGATGATAATGACGTACAAAATGTTATTAAAGAAATTACGAGATGTTTGACTACTTCATTTTTTAATAGGTATTCATGTGTTTGTTTATTTATATATATTTATATATTTATTCTATTTTATAGAAGTGCTAATGATAGGTAAATTGTATATAATTATAGATATTTTATAAAATGGAAGAGTAGTAATCGAAAAAATGAAAGATTTCAAAAAGAAAATCGGGAGTGGCTTTGTTTTATTATTAATTTTCCAATGTCTGTATACAGACACATTAATTTAACAGATATAAATAGTTCTGAATCTTTAGGCCGTGGTCGCCCAACTAAAACATTCAACGAAAGTAGTGTGCGTTCAAAACGACAATAATGTCAACTTCTATACAACTCATCAAGTTTAAGTGAACGTAGTGAGACAACTTCATATGCATTTAGGAAAATAGGAAATGAATATACAGCAAAATTGATAAAAGAAGCAACAAACTCTACTCCAACAAGAGGAAAAAAGATTCGTGGTATGTGGAAGGAAAATAAAAATACATTAAAGCCGTCTATGATGAGTCCGGAAGTTGCTCTGTCTTTAATTATTGCATGTTCGTTATCGAAATTTCAATACAGTATGCTCCGTAAAAATGCTAAAAAACATAATCATGATTTATATCCTTCATATGATCAGCTTCTTGTTGAGAAGGTTAATGCATATCCTAAACAAATTACAATCGAAGAACAGAAATGTGAGGTTAGCAACATAATTTTTTGCTTAAAAATATAAATATTGAAGTTTAATTATGATTTTCAAATTAGGTACGTTACAATATTATTTAATGCTTTTAGGTACAATTGCAATCTCTTTTAAATCATAATTCTAAAAGAATCCTTCAAAGCCTCCCAAAGCCACTACAAAATATAAGCACACTTCATTGCAAATGGGACTTTGACGGTACATCAGAATTTACAAAGTATAAACAATTATTGCAGTGATGGAAAACCAAAACACATTTCAGAATAAAAAATAATAACTAAAACAAATTTTAATATATTTCATATCAATAAAAATGTATTTCAATGATAATTGTATATATATATATATAAATATCATAGTTTCAGTTATTTATTTTTGACCACCCTTTTTAGTTTTTCGACCACTGTGACACGTGTCTATACAAAAACAACTTAGAACCATCAAAAATACTTAACCTGTTTTTCTCTGAACATAATATAAGAATACTTTAGAAGTTAACTATTCATCGAGGTAAATGAACAAATATTTAATCACCATGGTCTTCGCGATTTTTTTGCTTTATTACAAACGCTTCGACTTGATAAACGTTAGTACAAGTTTTCAGTTTTAACCCATGTGTAAGAATGTATAACATGTTCGTTGAGATTGTTATTACTATTAAAAATAAAAAATTAATAACGAATTGCCTCCGGTATTGACAGCAAAAACATTAAACATTTGAAAATGTTATGCAACGGACAAAAGTTGTATTATCAACGATATGTTTTACGTTTAATTCTAACAGTTCAGAATGTTGCTATAAGTTCACGGGAAAGAAAAAAAGCAGTATCTAAAAAATTAAAAGTGAAATTTTTTGAGAAAAATTCACCAGAAAATTAAGTTTCTTTTGGATACTTTAACTGTCATAGCACTTCTAAAAAAAATCTTACTCGTTCGAAACTCTTTTAGACATAAATTTACAGTTGAAAGAATAATTGAAATTTAATCGATCAATGAAAAAAAAGTCTATAAATGTATGTAATTGTATTTTTACATCGATATGAATATTTAAAAATTTCAAGAAATAATAATACCAATACATTGAATATATTATGAAAGTATATTACTGTCAAAAAATTACCCATGAATTATATGATAAACTTGTATTTCTAAAATGTATTTTAATAAATAATTATAATATAATAACTAATGATAACCTAATATTATCTAGAATATCCTAGATGAAAAAAAAATATATAATTCCTCTATAGCTCATTCTTAATTTTTTTCAATGAAGACTTAATGTTTAAACAATTCATATTTATTCAATAATGAAAGGTACCATGAATAAGATATTGAATTAAATATAAAACAAAATATCGTCTGTATTTTACTCTTAAGTTATTATTCGTTTATAATCCGATTTAATTATATAAAGAGGTAAGCCTTGAATGTAAGAATTACAAAACCTTAATTAGATAATTATACAGTTGTATATGATTTTCGGATTTTCGGCGCCAATAAACCACCGATATCAAAAACCATTGAAATCATATTTCTATTCATTTGTTGCTTGTTCTTACAATGCAGACCATTGGTACGTTATATCTAACACAAATACGTAAGTTCTCTTAGCGGTCGAAGTGTGAGACAGATGTATATCGATAATCCGTTCTTGTCAAATAACTCACATTATTGTTAATTTGTAAATAACTTTAAACCGTTATTCGTTTAACAATTAAACAATACTAATAGAATAAAAATAACATTTACTGAGACTTAATAAATGTTCTATTGTTATTTTGGTAAGTTTATGAAAAAAAATGACACAATACTTTCTTTCAGAGATATCTGAAATGTTTAGTTTAAACTATTGTGAATTGAACTGAAATTCCAAATGTTTACGCTTCTTTATAATAACAATATGTGTAAATAAATCTATTTGACTGCGAATCAACAACAGTAGTTCATCTATTTTATTGTTCTTTGACTTTTAATGAACGCATACCAAAAATAATAAAAAACAATTACATTTTATTTACAATATCATGTTTTAGAATTTCTCTAAAGTTCTAATGTATTTTAATTTATGTAGAATGTATAAAAAGATTTATTTTAACATAGGTCTTGATTTTGATGTTAAAAAAAAATATTGTATTATTTTTCGTTCTGAAAATCGATATGGACCAAATAAATAACAAATTGTGTATCGATACTGAATGATGAAAAATGGTTTGTGTTTTTAATGAAAATAATTGTAATACAAACAAATATTCAATGAATATTGTACAAAACAAAGCGAGTATCGTTTAAAAACCTCAACAAAATAATATATTTCTATGATCTGTAATAAATATAAAATTTCAAAAAATTTTAATCTGTAACTTGCTACAAATAACCTAAAATAGTGTTAATAAAATGTTTGTTTTTAAAATATTTATAATAATGTTACATAGGAAAAATTATGTAATTGGAAAGAATAGTTTGTCATAAAAAAATGTAAACTTTATATTGAAGTCCAGGCCTGTATATAATGTTTGACGTCAAAACAAAATTATTAATCTGCTATCCGAAAATCAAAGATTAATATATTATCATTTCCATATGTCAAAATATTTCTTACAATTAGAAATAGAACAACCAAACAGTTCAAAAACAATTTATTTCATGTTAAATAAATAATTTTTACTAAAATGCAAAATAGGGTCAACAATTATATTGTTGTTAGTTAATAATAACAATCAGCTATTATATATCGTTTAACTCGGTTCTATTTCCGATCACGACTATGATATATATATATTATATTGTTTCTCGAACATTTCGAACACATGGCTAGTATACGGTATTTAATTACTTAAAGTTAATTGGATAACGATTTATTAAAGAAATGAATACTTTAGTATTTACTGAAAATCGATAAAGAAAGTAATCAATGGCTAAAATTATAAAATTAAAAAACTCGAGATAAAATAAACGCAAATACCAATAAATAACCTTTATTAATTGAATATTAATTTAGTCCCGAATTTTAAAATCAAATTAAGCGATCGAACCCTGCACAACTTCGAAATACTTCGTCATAATCTCCAAATATTTGCATTTTAATTATTATTTTACTTTAAATAAATCAATTATATTCATCGAAAGTTGAAAAATAAGTAGTTTGATATTTGAGTATAATCAACAAAACAATAAAAAATGAACAACTAAAATATTAACACACGTGTGTAAAATAAACATCCAAAATATATACATATATATTTTAGTTACGAAAAAAAAAATAAAATACTAAAATTGAATAATGCATAAAAAACTTATCAATATTAATGTTAATAAAAAAATAATTTATATACAATGAAATTAATATCTATTACAAATAAAAATTAACAGTAAAATAAAATGACTAAAAAATATTTAAAACTTCTATATTTTGAGGTACAAACATTGCGAATTGGACAGAGAATAGAATATTAATAAAATTAGTAAATATCATATGATGACACTGTCATAATAAATTTAAATTGAGAAATTGCAATACATTTAATCAAAAATTGCACAATTTGTGATATTTTGTTTCATTGATAAGTTGTGTAAAAAATTACGGGAAAGAAATTGAAATGGAAAAATAAAATTGATAATTTATCTACGAACGAAATATTTTTTAAGACCATAAATAATCATATAAGTATTCAGAACGACTATAAATTCTTTCTATGAAGTTATTATAAATTTATTTTAAAAAGTCGTAAAATCAATAGTTATTTTACGACCAACAGGTATAATATTTATTTAAATATCAGTGGACCGTGACAAAATCGTAAAATTATATATTTTTACCATCTCGATTTGACTTTAACTATATTTCTGTTGATTATGTGTTACCTATGTAATAATGTAGAAAAAACTATTGTTTGCATACGTAACCCACGTATCCTAATTTATTCGTGGGTATATTATTCACAAAATTTAATTAATATTTGTATAAATATCAAAAATGATAATTTGCATAAATCAAGAAATTTTTTTCAACTTTGAAATTTCATTTATTTTTGTTCTATTTTTTAAACTACGTGTATTACACAACGAAAACTGTCATAAACCACTAAAAAATTTGTTTCATTTTGTCCAAGTTTTTTTTTAGATTCAAAGAATAAAAAATGTTTATTTATTATTTACATTTTTATAATATATCAATATATCCATACTACTGTAAGGATAACTATGATCGATAAATATATAAAATTATTATTATAATTATACTTGTACTGTTGAATATTTCATACACTTTCTATATTGAACATATTTATCCGTTTTCTAAAGCATATCTTGATAGTTAATTAAAAATAATAACACGAAGGAATGTTCTTTATTTGCATGGTTTTTACGCGTTCGGAAATATTTTCTCTTTTTTAATAATCATTCAAAAAAATAGTAAGTCGATGATCGTTGAACTATACTTTTTTTGATTTTACAAAAGATAAATGTAATGCATTTTTAAAACGTTTAATTTTTGTTACCTAAAAAATTAGAATGACAAAACATTATATTTTCTTCTCATACGAACAACTTGCGTGTTAATAAAAAACAACAATCTCAATTTATGTCAGTTGTACTTTAAAGAACAGGAAGGTAGCTTAGTAAACCAAGTTTATAGCTAATTTAATCAGTTATAAAACATAATAAACCATGTAAATGAAAGAAGAAATTATGTTTGTACATATCCTGTCGTAGTAATAATATTTAAAACTTCCATATGAGGTTTAAATGTAACTGAAACATTCACCATAATACCTAAATTAATTTATTATGTCCCGCTTGGCATTCTAATTTTTAGTTTATTTATGTTATAGGCAAATGGAATATCTGCAATTTCAGCTAGCTTACTATATTACATCAAGTTTATCAAATACATTTTTGTTTAATCTAGTTCTCATAAAAAATACACCATTTCTTTTAATTAAATATTGAACAAATCGTTGAACAAAAACATTCAAATAGCATCAGAAACGGTTCTCGGATTGGTTTAAAATGAACTAATTGGAATATTTCTGGAATTAAGTGCCACAAAAAAATTTAGCTTTATAGTTAAAATGATAAATTTATGTTTCACCAATGTTCCTCAAATAGTGATACATTTAAAAAATATATTAAACCATATAAACGTAGAATCTGTATAACTGTTTTTGTTTGATTTATTGCCTTGATCTAAATTTAATATTATGTACTAATTTCGTTGACATTACCGTGGACGTTTGTCATCTAATGAAATAATTAAAAAAATTGATTTACACACATCTATTTTTATACTAGGTCATCTATATTATTTTATTTGAAAAACTAAATCGTTATTGCTATAAAAATATTTTTGTAATTTTTATATTTATAAATAATTAAAAATTTTGTAAGTAGCATTTTCGTTCGGTCAACGGATGCTGGAACTACTGGGACTAACTGAAGATATAAAAATGAACATATTCATTTTGTGTTTAAAAATGTTCATACAACATGTAACTAATAGCACAGTCAATAGAAAGTGGTCGGAGACATTTATTTTTTTTTGTTTTAACTATTAAGTTTCTCATTCTAACATTTCAGCAATTTTATTTTTAAATTGTAGCGCGCTATTTACATCGCTATTGTTAAATGTAATTTTATACTTTTTCGATACACTAAGTTTTTTTTTTTAAATATTCATTAATTTTTAGAGACTTCAAATAGTTCTGTATTTGTAGATTTTTAAACAATACAAGTAATTTACTCGGATAATTTATTATATATCTGGTAAACAAGGAACAGCTTTAGTCGAAAATAATTTATGTGTTCTTATAAAAAATAAAAATATAAAAATGAAAGTAACAATAAAACAATTTTAAATATTTTTTTTTAATTAAAAATTGGAAGTTTATTTAATATGTAATTACATAACATTCGAGATTTAATCACTCTCAAACATCAACTCGATAGTATTCGCTACGCTAATTGTCTATTTTAAATGCCCTACTGTGTCACTATAGTATTCCACTCCCTTATCGCTACAAATAAAAAAGAACGTTATATTATAATAGTGCAAAAGGAAAAATAATGACTGAAAATTATAAAAATACGGAAATTAGAATATCTGAGTCACATAATGAGAAATAAATATATATTTGGATTTCTGTAACTTATACTTCAAGGAAAAATAGAAGGCAAGAGAAGTGTTAGTAAACGAAGGATAACTTGGCTAAAAAATTTCTGGTATAACATCAATTGAACTATTTCGTTCATCACTAGAAATAAAAGTAATATTCAATATGATCTCCAACATCCAAAACGGATAGGAACTTTAAGGAGAACACTATAATAGCGACGCTTTAATCAAGATCTAAATAAAATATTTATTTAAAAAAAATCCTAACGTATAAAATTATCGAACGTTTCATAAATATCAATTTCGAAATCAGTAATTACTAAATTTTCGTGAATCTTGTTCGTTTGACACGGTTTCCGTTTCGTCGGAATTCAGACATACTGCATTTACCGTGTTACTGCGTTAGCGTCTTTAATGTTTCTACCGTACATACAGAGAACAATTTCACTTTAATTAAAAAATATGGGTTGCGAACCCTGTATTTAATTCATATGTGCAGGTTATTTAAAATGCATTATTCATTTGAAGTACAGTTACCTTCATATTTGTACAGTCGATTCTTAAAAGAACTGTGTGTAGCAAAATATCCAAAGGAACGAAAACCAAGTTCGAGCAGTTATAAATATTTGGAATACTACTTATTGGCGGCGGGATTAAATCGAATAGCCTTTTGAGCATAATAACGATTAAGGTCTCGATGCGATTACGTTTTAATAAATGGTATTCAAAAATATCGACGTTTGATACTACACTAGAATACATTATATTTCATACATACACTACATACGGCACGTGCATGTTCTGTAATTGAAAATATACAATGAAAAGTTGTAGATTATTTGAACTGTTACTGTATTGTATATATAAATATGTCATTTATGCAATCACAAATCATTACAAACTATAAAACATTATATTAAAATTATGAAAATTCTAAAATTGCATAACATATTTGTTCGTTGCTCAAGATAAATTTAAGACAAATCATAAATGTATATTTTTATTTGAGATAATTTTAATTTTTATTATAATACTTAAAAAATAAGTATAAAATTAATATACATATTTTACTTTTGGTCTCATATTATCCACCGTATTGATGCGTTTATTTTTAGTTCATATTAAGTAAAAACATTAACTTTATTGGGTTTAAAGTTGTATCACGCACACGTTTTTTCTTGGAAATTCTAGATAATTAATAATTAATTAATTAATAATTTAATAATTAAATTTGTTTTATCAATGTATCAGTTTTATTTGTTTTTAAATAATTCTATCATGGTTTATATTTTTTTTCTGGTTTCTATTTGATACATTAATAAAATGAATAATTGCGAAAGGTAATATTAGTCTTAAAGTGTAGATAACATTAGAAAGGAGCTAAAACGAAATGGTTGAATGTACATTGTATCAATTTTACGGATATAAAATCCAAGTAAATATAATTTTATTTATAATGTATCTGAGTGTACTGGTGGGTAGCTTATCTCTTCGTACTCTCATGTCTTATAAAATATCTAAATACTCGTATGCTTATTGTAAATATTATTACAGATTGTATATATTCTAATAAATACTAAAAAAAAAAAAAATTAAGTTTTTAAAATACATATGGCATTAATATAATTATAAGTTTTTTGTTTTCTGTATTAAACTGTTATGCAAAAGAAAAAAGTAGATAGATAAACGTGTAATATTTTGTAAGCTGAACGAGACATAAAAATTATTGTCTGAAATTTTCGTATCGGTAACAATTGTTCATCATCAAAACAATGCACACGTCATTCATAAAATCTGTATAGAAATAATATAAGCACCGCGTTCACTGGAGCAACTATATTTTATAAAATACTCTCAAACAACCCGGTTTATTATCCGCCATTGTCTCAGAAACCTTTAGTGTCTTTCCTAGGAAAAGTCATACAAAATAAAAATCGATATCAATTTCTTAAAATTATATGGTTTCTGATGCAAATCGTATCAATTTCTGAAGTTTTTACTTTTTGTATTCATTGTAAACATTTTTTTCCTTCCCACTGTTCATTTTAACGAAACTTTTCTTCTTAATATAATGTAATAAACGATCCCTGCATAAATGCCACCGCAACAACGCTTATCGCGATCTACTATATTCCCGTGTAACGAAAGGAGACGTGAGAGTACAAAAGGGTAATTATATTTACTCGTTAAGGTTGTATTATCTGAATAAAACTGTTGAATTCGGTGTCAAGTTAGTAATCTAATATTTTAAAGACACCCTTTGGTTATTCATCGGATTTGATGTTTTGAATGTCAAACGCAATAATGCGTTAAACACATATAGTTGCGCGTAATTGAAACTGTAAGCTCTGGATACAACTGGACACAATTACATATCACAACGAACACTAATAAATTAATTAAAATGTAGATCATACATGTCGTGAACGTAACGTGAGCATTTGCTATCATCAAATAATAGTGATATAGTATAGAATAGTACAATATAGTATAGTATAGCAAATATAGGCATCGAGAACGAAAATTATTACTACAACAATAACTATACCTATCTTGCTTCAATAATATAGATCCGGTCCTGTTTTCGTTCTTTTACGAAAAACCGTGAACAGATACAATGTTTCTACTCTTTAATCAGGCTAATAGGTAAACGTGAATTCTGCTCGAGTTTGATTATACTAGCAACGGTAATGGGACCATACATCAATCCATGTATATGTTCGCGTACGATTACAGTTACTTGCAGGTACATCATACCCGTTAACTCTGACATCATTATTCATATTACCGAGTACTCCGTGTGTTCTGAACTCCCTTGATCGATTCCAAGTTAGATATCATGTAATTCGCGGACACTTTTATTGCACGATAGAGTGAGAAAAGAAAATTTTACAAAATATCCTTATCTATACATATGTAGGTAATTTGAACACCTTTTTACTTTGAATAATTATATTTTGAACATTCACAAATAATAATACATCATTTATACGTTAGTATACTCTTTGTGTATGTTCCTTTAGTCTTAAAGCGGTATGTATTTATAAATTGAATTTGAATTTATGTAATTGTTTCTTAGTTATTCAATCCTATATTACTATTCATGTTCATTAGAAATGTAATTCACCAGTGGCTATTGTGTTTTTTCGTTTTTAATTTCACATGATTTAAGTTACGAGATTATCAATATTATTGAATGAAAAATGTCTTTAAAATATTGAGCTAACAGCTATGATGATGCCCATCTATCTTTGAAAATAGTCTCTTCGATAGTATTCGTAGAAAAAAAAATAAAGCACGGTAAATAATGACCTTGAAATAGATTTGTAAGGCTAATATGGAGATGGTAATGAAATTCTGATATTTAATTTTCTCTAAGGGAATGCATAATATTCAGTTTACAATGAAAAATTACTTTTTTTCTTGCTTATAAATTAAAATTATTATGTTTAAAGAAATATTCCGAGAAAATATATATGTTTAGGCATAGTGCTAGTGTACAAGTACTGAGAAAATGGCATCCATGACTAAAGTTTGATTTATTCGACTTTTTATGGCATTATTTTTGAATTATTATAAAAATCTAAACAATAAAACTTATTTTGGTTTTACATAAATTATATGTTTGAAAAATCAGGTTTTCTATAACAAATAACATTTACGATAAAAAAAAAAAAAAGCGAACATCGGTAAAATATACTATAATATTCTGTATTATATAAGAACAAGAATATATGTCTAGACCGATACTATACGGAAATACGCATGGTCAAGTATAACCATAAATTCATAAAATAACACATGTAGAATGTTACGATAAGTTTGATGACGAATAAAAGTTCATTCACATGTGCATATTAATTTAAAATATTAACATCGTAGACCAATAAAAACGTTTTTGTGAGTCTGTATACAAACGAATACTGTCTACAGCAGTTTGATGTACGGGAAAGGAATTTAAAATAAAATAAAACTATATATATAATAATGAATCGGTTATCTAGTAGTTATAATGATGGCAATAAATTTTATATCGCCATGCTGGGACCAGAAAAATGTGTATTGGAAATAATAAATTGCAGTCATAATTATTATTTTTATACAATTATTGTTTAGATTTATGTTATAAGTTTAATATAATATAATGCGTCTATGTATGTATTCATGTATGCATGTATGCCCGGGCTTATACGCATTATACGTGTTACCAATATTTCATGTGCAATTTCCGTTAGTTTCTTTCGAAACTGTGCGCGCGCCATTTTTCCACGATACAAAAGGGGTTATTACTATGGCATAAGTTACGATCAAATATAAATTTTGTTGAAAATTGAAATTTCCCAATTTCGTTGCGGATAAATCGCAACAATCGGTACTAATCGGTTACGCGACGGTCACATCGGGCGCAGTTGCGATCTGTGCACCAAACCGAAAGAACGCTGGTTTACAAATCGGCAAAACACCACCGAGCTTAACGCGATACAGGCAGAGATGGAACTAGGAATTTGTACACCCGGGGAAAATGTTAAAATTACGCCCTATCATATACCAATAATCAAATACTCTTCGCGAGAATTTTTTCCCCGATATACAATCATATTTATTGAGTTAATATTAGTGAATTTAACACAGCTAAAGATATCAAATTATTTGTTAATTTAAAACGAAAATTACACCCTCTAAAATTTTATGCCCGGAGAAGAATCCCTCCCCCGTCATCCATCCCATAGTTCCGCCCTTGGATATAGGGTGTTCCACGACGTTATAAACGTCATTAGCGTTCACCGACCGTGTGTTACCCATGCACGCGGCGCGCGAGGTTGTAATGCGATCTAAATCGCGGTGCAATCAATCATAATCCGAATCCGTCGACGATTCAAATAATTTCGGTCGTGCGTGCTTCTTGATTATGTGCGCACCCGTCAACGGCGATTCATTCGAGCGCACCGGCGATACCTGTGCATCGTTATCGTATGGTAAACACAGCGATTGATACGCCGTAATCTGTAGGGGTTAATTAAACGGTTCATTAGTGGTGCTCACGGGAAAGCGGCTTTCAGATCGCGTGTGTAAAGGTGTATCGCAGCAGCCGAGTTTTCGGTTTTCTTTGAGTCTCGTACGCGTCACGAACTCAATAAAACAATAAACACTCTCGCGTCGTGCACCTAATTTGCTAAAAAGTAAATTTCCGACCACGCAGGATAAATCATCTTTTATTCGTGTTGGATACGCGTTGACACGCGTTCATTATTCGAACGATGTAATACGCGTTTGAAAAACCGTCGAAACCGTTCAAGTGATTTGTGCATGGGATAAAACTTTCGACAAGGGTTCAATATTGCGGTGTTCCGCCGTGGTGCCAATAGTAGTTTGTGAATACCTGTCGTATACGTTTTTTATGTATTTTTTTATTTTATTTTTATTTTACAAATAGTGAGATGTATTATATTGATTTTGAAAGTTTTCGTTTGACTAACGATTTTTTTTTTCAACAGTTAGAATAATATCTTTATAGATTCTAGTAATTCGATTAATTATAAGCTACTGAATACACATTGGTATAGATTTTAGATATAATGTTTATATTTCCTTTTACTCTTCATCGTTATAGCAATGTCGTAAAATATATAGACGCATTAAAGATACAGTTAATGATTCAGAATATGATTGAGGAATAACACGAATTGACTAGGAGAATGATAGGAATTTGGCATTTATAGCACATACTTATTGACACCAATGTTGATGAATGGCATCAATTAATACAAAAATTATACATTTAAATTATTTCTAACTTTTAACCTTAGAGAAGAATAATTATTGGTAAAGGACTCATCCAGAAGATAAATTCTATTATCTGTTTGGTGTAAGAAGTCATAAATAAAAGTATCAAATAACAATTTTCGAACTTAAGAGATATTAACATAAAATCAATAAGCTAAAAATATATACCAAGACATGAGCGTTAATCAAATCGTTTTTTAATTACAATAATTTATTATTGTATTCAAATTTAAATACATATAATCAAGTTTTGAACCATAATTATTAAAAATATTTTTTTTTTTTTTATTTTTTAATTTAGAAATATAAACATTTCTTGTAATTTTATAAGAAATTACATTTTTTGAAATTGATCTATCATAATCTTTGAAGTAATAATTATACTTTTAATTAAAGTAAAATTAAATCACTAATTACATTTTAAAAATGGTTTAATATAAGGATTTAAAATGTAAAGTTTGAATAAAATTACTTATATGCTATAATATTTCTGATAATTTATTCGGTGGAAGTTAGATAGAAAATGTTTTTATTCATAGATTCAAACATTTTCTAAAGATTCATTTTCTATCATTAACGATCTCAATGAAATTGATAAAACCAATGTTCTTTATGTGCTTTAAATTATCAATGAAATTATTTATCAAAAATAATAAATAGCTTTAGTATGAGTCAATCTAAATCAATAAAACTTAGTAATTATAGGTGATATATGACTATACTGTAATATTATTATATTATTAGGACAGGGATTCCATAATAGCATTCAAAATTAAATCGTTTGATATTATTTTTTCAATAATTTAAACCTGTAAATATTGAATTCAAATTATTTTAAACTTAATTTCAATGAACATATCAAATAAAATTTAGAGTACATATTAAAATCACCTAGACAGGCATATTAATGTATGTGAATATTTTCAACATTTTCATATACAATACTTATTTTTTCGATTGAAACTTCAACAAGCATAGGGGAAAATCAAAACGTAATTACAACTTGTTCAATAATGAATAATGTGTAGAACTCATGGTCTGTTTATCGTTGAATTGAAATACTTCGAATAATATTTAATTCAATGAAAACTGAATTGATACTGATGAAACACAAGTTTAATATTAAGGTGAACCATATTAAATAAAGTATTTCAAGTAAAAATACATAAAATCTCTTTCATAAATATTTTAAAATCAAATCAATGTGCCGAAATAAAATAAGATGTATAAAAACACTGAAAGAAAAATCAATTTTCAAAGATCCCCACTATTTTTAAACTTCCTTTAGATACGTCCAATAATAATAACAGAATAAAAGTTTCCGAGAAAATCCATTTCCCATAGTAATATTATATCTTCAATTATACCGGATATAATATATATATATTCTTGTTTTATACAAAGACGATGATAATACATTATTTAAAGCAACTAAACATACATTAAAACCAAGATAAATTCTTCAGGCTCTACTTTGCTATTTCTGGACAAAACTTGCTGAAAGCTAAAACTTCTTTGCGAAATGACTACTCAGATTATTCTAGATAACTGTACACACACACACACACA
>NW_020272943.1:336242-392703 GCF_003268045.1 Sipha flava | reverse complement strand
ACACACACACACACACACACACACACACACACACACACACACACACAAACACACAATGATAAAATAAAAAATATTTTCAATTTGCAAAAAAATACGTACGAAGTCAAAACTGTTGCCATTAAAAACGAGAACCATAAAATACGCAGTAGAATTGCTTATTGATAAATATCCAAGTGCTCGACTAAAGTTTTATGGTATTATTAATGTCGAGAATACTCACAGATCGAAAAACAACGCCATAAAATCTCATGTTGGACAAAACGTTAATTTAGTACGGATATATACTCGTTTTAGTCGTTAACATTATCAGACATTCCGTTATGGTTAATGATCCAAAGAAAAGTTTCTTCGACATTGTTGTGCCGTGCATGAAAAAGTGTTACGAAAATTCAATGCTGAACAAATTGATAGTTCTTCGTTGGAAATAGTACACTACAGGTAACAAGATTAAGCAGACACTTCAAATCATCATAAAACGGCTATACTCAGAAGAAATCGAAATCACCTGAACACCAGGAGACTGGACGACCAAACATTCAAGTTGCTAATATTTATACACGGTATCCCGAACCAGTGCTAACTCACGATTTCGACAGCGCAGTTTAGTATAGTAAACTATATTGTGATATATTTTATAGTGTTTTTCAGTTTTTCGTATAATACGTGTTTAATAATATTTTTTATTCGTATCAATGAATATATTATGTACCTATTGTTTATTATTAGTATATCTATATTAGCATTGTTATTAATATCCTCTTATGTCCATTAACGATTTGAAGTGGTTTTTATTGTATAGCTAAGCACGATTTTCATTTTCTTGGGCGAATTTTATATAAAACTGTTGCCCCGTAATAGACAAAATAATATATAATACAAATTCGATAAAAAATACAAAGATAAAATGTCTGGTAACTCGGAAACAACTCAATAGACCGGGGTAGCGAGGAAACTAACACGGGTAGTTGAAAATCGACTATTCGTGGCGATTTCGATAGTGTCGTTTGAACGACTCTATTGAATCACTTGTTCGCAGTTGCCTGGTTACCCTGATTTTGTAGTATCCAGCCGATTGTAGTTTATTTTCAGTATCCCCGTGTGCGGAGGGCCGAAGCGATTCAAACGTAACTATAATCAAACTTAGAAATATCCAACTATTCGGGTCCCTTAGGTTCGTGTAGAAAAATTAATCATTCAAATGAAATGTTATTATCGAATCGCATAATATCGCCTGTAAAGGTGACGGTATCGTGGACGTTTAAATAGTTCTCCGATACACCATCAATGGATTTAGATTATCATCAACCATGGCATAAAACACACACGCCAATGTCGTTTGGTTATAATGTTTTTGTTCGATCAGGTCTATACGTATAACCAGCTAGTCAAGATGAAAAACGATAAAAATACAAAGACGGTTTTTTTTATATTATTTTTTTTTTCCATAAAACAAAAGTGTCGTCCATATTCTCGTTATTACTGGATGAAACCGAGTTCTCGAAATCATTTGTTCTGTCCTCACCATTAAATAATAGACGTTGAATAGAAAATTACATTTTTTGGTCGGCTCAGGATAGTACTTTGCAATTTAAGAGTGACGAAGTGTTTTTTTTTCGCGTTCTGTGGCGAGGGTACGCATTAAATTGATTATAGTATTTGCAGCGCATAAAGGACGTGCTCGAATGTAATTAAAAGCCGTCGACATTTTGTTATAGGTTTTCACCATTGTAACACTTAACAATGTTATGTTTGTATACAGTCTGATTAGTCATTAAAATAATTACTGTTTAATCGTTATTAGTATAAAACTAAAAAAAAAAAAAAACATAAAAATAAATAAAATATTTTTAGTATCGGAACGCATTACAATATCGGGGAGTGTTGTTGTATACAGGAACATGTTGAAGTATTTTTTATTCGTTGAACTTGAATTACTCTCCACTAGACGCCCGAAATCTGTATCCAACAAAATTTCGTAGTAAAATAAGCACTACTCGAGGATTCCATTGTTCTTGGTGTTCCATTATTCTGTTTCTTAACGTAGGGTATTAATTATTAGCAAAATTCCGGTACTTCATTGTTTACACATCGTCGGAGCAATTATGATAATTTGTAATCGGGACATATCATGTTATATAAATAAACTTAAAAATTTAATTCATATTGACAAATAATACTTTGGTCGCTTACTATTATCATAGAAACATGCATATTTTCACAATTATCTTTTGAAATCATACTGGTTTTTGTAAGTTTTTAATTATTATTGTATTCTTTAAATATTTAATATCGTTTATGTGCTGTTGTAGAACTAAATAACTTCAAAACGAAATAAGCTCACATGGGTCCAATGGCTTAAAGCTAATTAACTGTAATAGAATTTATGTGATAACGCATATAGAATAGGTATGACGTACGCGTCATAATTTTTGAATGATATAACCTTTTATTTAACGACAGTAGTAATGGAGTTTGTCAATAATGCAAAGCCAGGAAAAAAGGGTAAAGACAAATTGTCCCGTTTCAACTAATCGTTGTTGCCTACTGCGGTTAACGGCGGTAGTCGTCTGACACCTGTCGTTGGGGTTGAAGTATTACTTAATTATTCTCTCTCTATTCTCTCATTTAAGATATCAACTAGACGTAAGTGCGGGATGTACTACGTTATGTATAAGCCCAAACGATAATAATTTATCTCCATGATTTTCAAATGGTTTACAATGTAGATACCTATACAGAGGTAAGGCATACCGTCGAAATGAACAACCACTTTTCGTGACGTCATTGCGTAGTAGAGTGTACATTGCTAATGCGACCACTTCAACGTAATAATTTGAACAGACGTATTTTTTTACGAATAAAAATATGAGTATATATAATTAGTTTATGCTAAGAAGCAACAAGTGTAGTTTTTAAATTATAATGCGTTTTAATCAACACTTTTTTTTTTTAATTGAATGTCAAGAAAAATATCTACTACACCATATAAATGTTTGATTATGAAACTTAATCATTTCATTGATTTATTAAGAAGGGAATAAATAAATGTACATAATTGGTAATAATATTTATACTGTTTGAATATTTGTATTTGAATTATTTTTGGTCGTGCGGTTAATAAAAGAATATATGTTATTCATATAGAATCAATAGTACGAAGTTATGTAAAAATATTTCAATTATAATTTTCATGTTAATCAAAATTATATTATATACTTACCTATATTTTACAATCAAATGTGGTTTGTAATTGAATTAAAGCTACCAAAACATTTTAATTATATAAAAATTAATTAAAATTAAATTAAAATATCTTTAAATGTTATGCTTTCTTATCGATTTCGGCATCAACTTAGTCTATCGATACACTAATAAAGTAGTATATAAAACATTAATCGTTACTAAACAAAGTATTAACTAATTAATTATTTTCGTTTCAGTTAGCTCTCCGTCCTAATTACGTTCAAAGCATTTCTAAAGGCTTTTCGAGTCCATTAATTCATTTTATTATTAATAAACACGTAGTATTACAATTCATAATGATTATATATATATTTACATAGGTACGTGCAAATAATCTTAGCAATTTTAATACTAAGGCAGTTAATTAACATCATAGAAGTATTATATAAATGTTGAATAATAATGATTTTATCATCAAAATGTTTTAATGGATTATGAGTTTCACTGTTCCTTATATTTTTTTTTAGTCTACACCAAATGTCAACGTAACCTCTAAAAAGTTGTTTCTAATAGTTTTGAGATGGACATAAGACTTCTAATTAGGATTTTGATTGAGAACTAACAAGGATATGGTAAATTATGCTGATGAGTTGTGATGTAGAGAATTAGATTGATACTTTAAAATATCTAAAATCAATGTTATTAAAAGAAATTGGTGATTTTAGGGAGGAAGTAGATAATAATGAGATAACTGAAAATGAGAAAACGAGGATTAAAAATAATACAAATATTAAGTTTTTGATAACGAATAACTAACACAATAAAAATAAATATTATACAAACGAATAAAAAATTTACAAATCACATAATCCATTTTGTTTTTATAAAATTCTAATTTTAAAATATTTACATATTCTAAACTAAATTAATGCTATTATTATAATCTAATTATTAATAATATGTGAGTAGTTATTCACACATTTTTATGAATTCAATAATTCCTTATGATTATTGTATAATAATGTAACTGTTCAAGAGAAAGTGAATTTAAAAAATATCGCTCAAGTATTCTATTTTACTTATCTACTCGTATAAACTGAAATTTTACAAAGCTTTATTATATTATTTATTTTGTAAAAATTTGAATACCTATAGTGATTAAAAATATGATTTAGGAAACTTTAAATGTAAATACAATGTATAATACTTTGAAATCGTAATGTTACAGTATTTATTTTTATTTTTTTTTTTTTTATCCACCGAAAGAATGATTTGCACACACGCGCTATATTTTATTTATAGCTACGTTTACATAAGTATAAACAAAACTGTTGGATTAACTGTCAATAATTAAGTATTGTAAGACAAAATAGAGCTTTAAAGCTGAATAGTTATTTCATTGTTGAAAAACACCGTGGTTATGTCGAAAACATTTATTTTTATTGTGTTAAACAGTTGTACCGATAGAACAATATTGACCCGTAATTATTAGCTGATTAGCAACTTTAAACGTAGGATGTGTGCAATTAATTATTTATTCGTAAACGTAATTCTAACTATACTTTCTCCGCGAGAGATTCATTCGATTTAAATACAGTGTTTGACTGAACATGTTAACTGATACACAAGAAGTTATATCATATGATCGTTTTCTAAATGAATCCTGATAATTGTCAATGGTTTACTGATTGATACATTATAGTCGCGTTTAATGATTGCGGCCCAATAGCGGTGGACTGGGACAAAATGCATTAATAACCGTCTCGGGGGAGCATTAACGCAGATCAAGGGATACTGGCTGTTCTCGGGCGGTAGGTATGGACGACAAATGGTCACTGCGTACAATTATGGCGTTTGTGCGGAATAAGCACTGTACGAGAACTAACGGGTTAATAACAACATTATGTTGGTCTTGTTTTGTTTGCCATGCGGTCAACATACAATCACTACACAATCAACATATCATACGATAAGAGTAGAATATTATTTTCGTTCCGGGGTATTTTTTTTTTAAAAAAAATTTGGAAAGTTTGCAAGATTTTATTCTTATTTTTATCGATTATACTGTACTTTCGACAACGCACGTGGGTGCACTACAATACACTTATCAAACCTTATACATCGCAGTATATTTTGCGTTATCTTATTTCAGTTATTTTCCAAGGATTTAAATTTCAAGCCTACACAGAGAACATTAATGGTTTGAAAATAATGCTTTATTGAACTTATTCGCTATTTAACTGACGATTTATTGTAGTTTAATAGTATGTACTATTTTAGATTGTGACTGCGGGAGAATATACAATGGTCACCTGAAAATAGACAATCTTGTGATTCAACTCGTGAACATTGCATTGAGTACAGTGATCAATGTTTATAAACGATTGTATGGAAAAAAAAATATATTTAAAAATATTGTATTTTAAGGATGGAACGTCGTTATACAGAAAGGTAATGATTTACATTTTACAAAAATAGATAATATATTAAGACCAAAACGCGATATAACATATTTAATTTACATAAAATACGAATCAATTTATGTAACATAAAAAAATAAGTATCATATTCCAGGAAAATATATTCTTAAACTGAAAACTGCTATGCCATAGCATAACCATACGAAGATAACGATGTTGATGTCGTAACTTTCTAACAAAATAATCGAACTATAGTTCCTAGAGTTTTCTACGATGAAAAATTAAATCAATAACTGTTTAAAGTTTGAAAAAATATTATCTGGACATCCATTAAACTATCAATCTACATAGTGATGAAATTGCAAAAGAGGCAAAAATATTTTATATTTTATACCGTAATATATTTTGTTAGGTAGTTTTGATAAGTTATTATTTTTTGTATTTTATTATATGTCAATATAATAAATTTTCATCGATATTCAATAACAACGCAACACAACCTATTATAAAATGTAAGTCAAATACTTGTATATATTGCATTTTATATATTATGCATATAATCAGTAATGAATGTATTTTTAATTTAGTTTTAGTTTTTATATTGAAAACTTCGTAGGTCAAGTTTCCTTTTAAACACCAAAAACTGAAATCAATTTTGATATTTAATATGTAATCCAAATCTAAAAAAAAAATTTTCGTTAGCGTATTCATTTTAGCTAAACATTATACTTATAATGTGTATGCTTTAAATTTTAACTTATTCAAATCTTCTCTAATATAGTTCATAATTCATAATTTTAATTTACTCATACAAAAAAGTTAAAATACCTCTCAATTACTGATTGAGCTGTGAATAGCAAGAATTGCTATATATCGATTACTTGAAATTTTAATGTAACATATTCAATTATCACTATGTATATGTACACTAAGAAAACATTTTTTTTTTTAGAATATTATTTGGATTGAAACATTTTCGGGCTCCGAGATCAATGCATAAATTGTTATATTGTTTCGTTACCTAGGAAATAATTTATTTTTTTTTTTTGGTTTTTCTTACTAATTAACTTTTTCAACCTAAATATTGTTTTTTTCGTCAAAATGGTAACTGTTGTTATCTAAAATAGTATCTCCCGAGCAAAAAATTTATACTGATTTTTCAAATTTGCTTATACTTTACAGTTACATAATTTATATATATATATATATATATATATATATCAAGAGTGTTATAACTTTTTTATTGCAACAGTTCATGGCAACAATAAGTTTTATTATATTTTCATATTTATGATTGTTGAATTAATATTGCCAACGTAAATGACGCATAACTATCGTAGGATACCCAGGGGGAAACGTTATTTTTTTAAATTCAATCGAATAATGCAAAATCTGATCATTTTTGGAAAACGCTTATATTCTACTTATCTTCGTATTTAACTTTACACATGTTTTCTAATTCAACGGTTCTCAAAATGGGGGTCACCATCAATCTTTTCAGGGTCATCATATCTAAAATAATTAGTGAGGAGTTTTTATAAATATCATCATTATTATCATTGTTGAGAATTACAATGGATAAAAGTTTAACAAGTTTAATAAGTTTTAATAAAATTTTAACTACTTTTTAATGTTATCATAATAAAAGGGTCACTCAAAATCCTGGAAACATTATAGGGGATCGTGGACTCAAAAATATTGAGAACCACTGTTTTAACTTACGGTACCCAAGTAGCGTAGGTAGTAACCGTACTCCATTGTTGACTTCGAAATCCTGACAATTTATCTTGTTGGTTTTATAACGGTATTTAAAAATACCGCTCACTTTTAATGGGTTGAGATCGCCTATTATTTTTCTGTAAAAAATGTTTTCACACGACGTGTGTTTAACAAAAACATGTACCATGAATTACGTGAAAAAGTTATCCGAATTTGAATGCAGCTCTAGATTTGGATCACAATTTTGATTATTTTCAGTTTGAAATACACTTTTACTTACTACGAAGAAGGATAAACCATTATCCTAACGTTTTGCAATAGAAATATTGAATATGTATGCAATATTTCTGACAAACGATAGTGAGTTGACGACATTTTTATACACAAAAAAAGGTAATATTATTAACACTCAACAGTGTAACATTAATATATGCGTATTTTTGGGGCAAGATCAGACGTTTTCGGTTCTAAAACATGCGCGCGCGCGGATTCAACCCATTAAAAATTTATGATTTTAAGATGTAATCGTACTGGATATCCGCAGTAATGAACCCGCGATAAGTTTCGCCTCTGATGGTCGTATTATTGTTAATTTCGCCACAAAAACGCACGCGAGAAATAACGTATTTTCTCAATGCCCCGTAAAATCCTCGAAAACCCTCGGGAACGTTACGGGCATACGTATTTGAAATAATAATAACTATGAAAAAAAAAAAAATAATAAAAAATAAAAATATTAACAATAGTTTTCCGACGACGGCTGTACGGTCGAATATTATTCAGCATACACGTTAGTTGGAGCGTTAGGTGCGAAACGGAAGACTTCGACGGATGCTTTAGTCGTGATACGCCGTGGCCTAAATGTGTTAACGGTTCATAATTTACTGGAACGAGCGATCTGATAGGAAGGGGTGCATATAGCAGCGGCAAGGGGGCTAATGCGTGGTGATAAATTTAACAACGAATTCAAAAGATTTACGACGGCGGGCCGAAAGTGGCCTCACGCGCAATTCACTTTGATGTAGATCTTAGACGGTCGATTAAACTCGGTACGTCTAACACTGCGTGTGCGGATTCCTTTGTACGCAATTAATGAACGCACGGAGTAATACTATGGTAATGATTATGAAATGATGATAAAAATCGCATATATTATAATTTATAACGATAATGATAAACGATAATTATAATGAATCAAATGCACATAATCGTAATAATAATATTGTCACAGGCGCGCGCTCGCGTTTTCACATATTATTATTAATATTATTGCTCAGCCGACAACCAATTATGATTTCAATATTCACGTGCATTTAAACGCCACCGCATTCGTGTTTCCCGCGGCCAACAATGTACGAACTAATCGCTCCCCTTCACCGTGATATAAACGTTATACAATTAACACGGAAATCGTCTGGGCGGACCAGACGCGCTTGAAATATGTTAAAAACAGCGTTCCTACCGCCGGGCGAGAAAAAAATATTATAAATAATACTACAATAAATAATATATATATATATATGAATAATAATATACGAGAATAAAATAATATCACCCGGAGACGATGCAAAACGACATGCACGTAACTTTCCCACTGTTTTTGACGATGAGGAAGGTCCGTTACCCCTACGGGTTTTTCAATTAGCCCATGGAGTCCCAAGGATGATTTACACAATTTGCCGACTTCCATTTTCGGATACTCAAATTTGAAAGTTGTTAAAAACAAAATAGGAAAAGATTAAGACTCCTTGATCAGGTGATACAAGGATGATAATAAATTAATAATAGTACTTCCAAATCAAATCTAAAAATATAGTAACAACAATTATTATAACAATAATAATTTTTGAAAGATACAAATATTTACTTCGAAATTGAGATTTAGATTGAGTTCAAATTTAGTCCAAATAAAGGAAATATTGCACTACATCAATGACATGTTCACTGGACAAGAGTAATTGCGTTTCAATCCTATATGAATATAATTATCAAATACAAGAAACACATGATTATTTTCGGAATTAATTTTGACAATTCACTTCGATAATACCGTCAATGTCGTATAATATCACGAAACAAGTTTATCATTACCGCCAAACATCGATTCTATAGCTTGACGTAACGTAACGTAATATGTACTCGTGACGTGTCGGCTGTTTGGCCGTGTGCCGTCCCAGGATTTCGATACTTCCGTGTGCTCGAGATCTCCCAGCCCTGGTTTAAAATCCTGCTATACTTTTAACCGAGCTTAAAAAATTCTTAGGATGCTAACGGTAAAATTTCGGTTCAACCGTACCCCCGAGGCAAAAGCGCATCAGAATTTATTAGAAATGTAAGCTCGGTCAATTTTTATCGCGTAAATTTACCGGTTAGGTAAATTTACTAATTATTTTTTTACAGGTAAATATTTTTTTACTGAAAAAATTAGCATATGACACCTCAAATTAAATTAAATTAAACGAGATGTATATTCATAACAAGTCAATAGAATTGAATAATTGAAGTAACTCGTAAAAAACTTAAAACGTCAAACATTTAACACGCATTTTTTTTTTTTACATTTTTTTATTTTTTTTATTAATTTATAATTTTAACTGTTTATAACTTGAGAAAATAACAAATAAAAC
Organism: Sipha flava; assembly: GCF_003268045.1. NCBI lineage: Eukaryota > Metazoa > Arthropoda > Insecta > Hemiptera > Aphididae > Sipha > Sipha flava. The sequence continues at coordinate 382,754 of NW_020272943.1, read as the reverse complement.
TAAAAGACAATAATTTATTTTGTTATTAATGTTATGGATACCTAATGAATCGGATTTGATTATTGAGCAATATATTTTATTGGTACATTTTTAATAATTATATGCATGTTAAATAATTTGAAATACATACAAAAGTTAATAATTCACTACTAGGTACTAAGTACTTATATAAAGTTATAGGTATATTAAATTTATAATACAATTTACACTCCACACCCAAATATCCAGTAAATAATAAATAGAAGTGTTACAATAATTATATGTTCATGTAAAAGATAAAACAAAGAGTTTCAAGGGATGATTCTCTATTGACATACAAAAATTAAAAAAATTTACGGAAAATGTACGTACATTTTACATCTCTAGAATTTATTACCAATGGTGGAGGGAGGATGATCGTCCGATACATTGGCTACGCGAAACCGTCACGAACAAATTCCTCGTATCGTCGATGTTATGAACTTTTGGATTCGAACACCGTTTGGATGTCTATTTCGATCAACGATTATCCTAACGCGAAAACTTTTGAGGGTTTTGGAGGTCATTATTACGAGCTCGTACTGGAAATCAAATCGTGGGCAGTTCACCGCTTGAAGATTTACCGCGATTCAAATACATTTTGAACACGTGGTTCGCGATGAACTAAATCAAATATTGTGATAAAATCAATGAGTATTAATTGCTCATTTTTGATTATTATTTCTACTCTTTCAAACGATTCAGAACATACTTCAGAATTGCTGGGATGAAGAATATATGTATATCAGGGTCGATGAAAAATGGCTATAGAGTTTTTCCGCAAGAACGCAGCGATGCGTTGTACGTATTTACCTGTACAATGAGTAGACTGATATTAGATACCATAGAAGTACGATAAGAAAATCGGCAAAGCAATAAATCAGTCGATTTAGCTAACGAACTCAATCGACAACATAAAAACTTCGAAATATAGCGAAAATCTAAAAAGAAAAAAATCCTATTGATTTTCCTTTTGAAATTTCTAACCCGTGTTTAAACTCACGTAAATCGTCATTATTGAAATATGATTGAAATATTAAAAATTAATTTTAGTAGTAGGCAGGAGGGTTGTTCGTATACCTTACAAATTAATTTCAAAAAACTGAACTTATAGAAATCCGTAATGTAGTATATACTACGATGGAGTGCAAAATATAATATTTAACACTTAATAAAATTGTCTGTAAGAGCAAACAGAATATTGAACCCACGAAACGATGTTATGATACATATTTAACGACTTAATTGTAATTAATTTCGTATTAAGTGACTTTATTTCAATTAATCAATGCATAATTTTCTCGTCTATGATCACCTTCACGTAAATACAATATAATGCACTGCATAATTTAACATTTAATTAAAATATGAATTCTGTGAGTAAATTAAATTGTCCATTACGATAATATATATGAGTAATAACGTTAAAACGTTTCATTCTATTGATTCTGATAACGTTATTTTTCATTTCGAAGAAGACAAACTCGTAATTAAAACAATTATGTCAACTGTAATTGTTACCGTTTCGTTTTCACTCTACCAAAGCCAAACACAGATTTAAAAGGTCGGGAAAAATATCGAATGAAATATAAATGAAATATTAACATTTAAACGACACGGTTCGACTATAATAAGTGAATTTCCTACTGTAACCGAACATCAATATCAAGGCAAACTGTATTCGGTTATCGAATCCAAATGATTGCGAATAGTTTTTAATAATTTTGCACGGAACATCCGTTATGTCGGAACTTGAGAATGTTACCATAAAAACAACTATCGCGTGAATGCGAATCAGTTACGTATACAAATGTACGTATATTTTTTTATGTTTTACTGTTTCTCTTGTTCTTAGATAAGTTATATGACGCAATGGTGTCGAAGACGAACAATTGTAGATACATGAGTATGATCATTAATCATGTTCAATCCGTATTCCAATACAATGCGTACCTTGAGATTATAACAATATCACACAGTCAGTGACTGGAATTCGCTAGCGCTTACAATAATCGTAAATTCATCATTTATTACGATAGATGCGTATTAGGCATTTCAAATTATGTGTCTCATGGTGTTGAACGTTAGTGGGTTTAAATTAATTACGGTAACGTTTTATCTATGTTATTACGACTGAACAAAGTTTGAAATTATTATAGTTTACCATTATTATAACTTTAAAAGTGGGCTACGCGTCCACGTATTTCTTAAATCGTAAAAGTTCAACCTTTCAATTAGCTTAATCGTAATTTTACTTCAGACATTTTTCAACGGTTTGACGTTGGTACTTTGCACTCCACCTTAATTTATCCTAGGAAATTGACTTTTGAAAAATGTTTTACAACATCACTACGATTTTCGTGAATTTTATATGGTTGTTCTGCTGTATCAGTTTTACGAAGTCGTTCGAATAAATATGTAAACTTTTTCGTTGTAAAACATTCATCCTGGTGCCTGGAGATAATTTTTACTTTTAACGGAATGCCGAATGCCCACAAATGATGATTTATTTTTTACGCTTTTAAATCGTATGTTGCCCGTACCGTTTTCGAACCACATGTTTTTTATTTTGGTAGACGTAATAGATGTATACGTTGAACATTTAATTAGTGTATATGTTCCCACGTACGGTGAATAACGCATAAAAAGAAATTTAGTTCGTTAAATGTTTTGTGTTCTTCCGAATAATATCTGTACGTAATATCCAAACGGTTTAATAATAGTATTCCCATAACATCGCAATGGCCTTAGACGATCAGGTACTATGATAAAAATCATTATCGGTGTAAGCATATTTATTACCACCACCGAATCGCTTCCCCCCTAACATTAGGAATGATTCTTAAAACTCAATCATCTGGATAGAAAAGCATTACAAGCTTATGACGCTATTTATGTACTACTATATTATAGATATTATATAACCATCTCAAAAAATCATAATTTTAGAGGTTTTTCTGAATGCTAATTTCGCCTTACTTAACTTTAATTTACAAATTATTATAAACAATTAAAACTCTTACAATAATTAGACTAAATATCCTCAGGTTTCAATTAACATGTTTTATCTTAAGCAACCCTAATAGTATTATTTACGAGTACATTATTAGTGTATTATAAATATCTTTAAATTTAAAAAATATATATATATATATATTTAAAGTGTAATCTAAATATGATATTTACATTGTATGGTGCACCAATTTGTCGTAACATAAAAATTATACAGAAATAACTGAAGTAATAAATTATTTTATTATTTACTTTATATTATTAAACATTTCATATATTATTATGTTTGCCATATCATTAAAAAAAAAAAAAAAAGTGACATATATTTAAAATTGAGAATATTATTCTTATTACACAATTTATTTTCTCTTGTAAACCAAAATGTTAAGAGAGAGAAAAAATGTTTTCACAATTATATACAACATTTAAAAGATAATTATTATATTATGTTCGATAAACATATGAAGAATTTCTAGTATTATATATATTTATTATATATATTATTATTCTATTAAATAAGTATAGAACTATATTTTTTATGGTTATAAATTATTTTGGAATGGTTATTCAAATATAATTTAATGTTGTTGGTTTAAAACAAAACAAAGTTTTTATGATGGCAATTATTTTTTTCCTATGCGTCAAAATACACAAGTTCTTTTATTACAGACCTGTTATGTAAGTGACAGTAATTTGAAATATATGAGGAGCCATTATTCCAAATGTTTACAGTTAAAGCATTATGATGTTTCCCAATAAATGTTGACAAGTAATAATATTGCTTATATTCATGTATATAATTTGTTTGATCGAACACCATATGAAAATAAAATTATTTCTGCTATAATAGAACTATTCGATTGTTAAATATAGAGTTAACTACAACACCTCATCAAATAAAACAATTTGAAGCATTATAATCATTATTATAATGAATTATTATAGACAAATTTTAATAAAATATTATAGCTTAAATGTTATCAGTTTCATCATAAATATTATAATTAATTTAGTTTTTATATTGTTGAAATATTATTTTTCGGATATTATATCAGAAATTCATATAGGAATTTTGAGGTTAATTATAAATTAATTACGTGGGAATGTACCTTATCCGAATTATTTATTAAAACATTACGTTTTTAAAAAACAGACAAATATAAGCAAATGGAAGTTTTGATTAAAATTGAAAATTTAAATTTATCATTTCCTGTTTATTGGATAACATTTTAAACATTTTAGAGCATAAAATGATAAATTGAAAATTGTATTAATATATATGATATTAAATATTTTGTTATCAAGGAAGACCTCTACATACCTATCCTCGTGTACAAATATAAATATTATATTTGCATTTAAATATAAAACTTACAAAGTACAATAAATTCATTTCGAGTATTATATTGTTTATTATTATACACAAACAAATTATCAAAAAAGTAGTTTGAAACAATAAACTTTATGAACTGCATGAATTGCAATGATGTGTAGTACAATTAAAATAACGTTTCCTTTATTTTGAGCAACGATTTTTGTTTCATTGGTAAATGTATTCATGGCGGCATTTATTATTCGCGACGGGGTTTGATGATAAATTATTAAAATTCATAATAATCCGTTATCAATGCAGTTTATAAGTATATACTTATATAATTATGGTAGGATGTCATCTTTTTTTTTTTTTTAGTATCATGATAAATATTATGAAAAAAAAAAAAAAATGTTAACTGATCAATAAAAATGTATTATAATATCATACCATAAATCAAATAATAAAGGAATACGGGAAAAAAATATACTAGCAGACTATTATGAATTGATTATCACGCTTATCTTCGTAAATAATTGCTGTATTATTAAAATTTATGTCGATAAAATATCGCGCAACCGCGGGCTTACTAAATGCACGTATTTCTCAAACGTCAATATTGAGATGCAGGACAAACGAGAAAATGGCGGTGTACCTGGTAGATTCGTTTATAATGATAACGCGAGCAGGTAGCGCTAACGCTGTCATACCGATCACTCACAGCAGTCGGTGTACTTTATTAATACGATTTGCACATGTCAAGAGAATAACAACGTATTCGAAATGAATTCTTTCCAATCAGAATCAACGGCAAACGAAAGGTAGGCGTATCCAATAGTAAATAATTTGTACAAGAGCAAAAAATCTGACAAACTGTTAAGACACTTTCATTGTAAATGATCGATGACCTTACGGGACTTATGGGACGTTCACCATTCAACGGTGTACGGTTCGAGATCGTTGTCATGAAAAACTCGAAGAAAACTCGTGAAACCTAGCAATAGTATTTCGTCGCACTTGTACCAGGAATGGGTTAAAGGTGGTGGATAAGGGGGTATTACCCCACCGCCATGGGGACAAAGCTAACAATTTTACAAAGTCAAGTATTATGATGTATTGATATATTAATAACTATTATAAAATATCATCAATTGTCATTGATAAATATGGTACCTATTTTATATATATATATATATATATATTTTATAAATAAATAGCTCAATTTTATTGATAATTATATGTGTATACCTATATTTTTAAAATGGTTTCAGATTAAAATCGATACCAATAATGTATCTAATTAAAATTTGTCACTATTGCGGAAAAAATGACATATTTATAATGGACTCAAAACATATTTTGTAATTTAAAAAAAACAACTAACTAAATTCTTGAACCTCCATAAGCCCATGGGAGCTTTGTGAGTGATTAAACCCGGTCCTAACAAGTACGCGCGTTGACAATAATTTTGCGTTCGATAAGTTCACCCCACATATGTCGTCCGCGAGTAATATCGAATATTTTATCGGAACCGTTGATCGACATCATAGATTCGAATGCGTTACTCGGAATGATTTAAGCAGTTCAATATTATACAATTACGACCGTGCAAACGTACTCTACCCGCGCGTACACGATCTACACGGAAGTTATATGATTTCGTTGTACAATAAAAACAACTGAATTCATCGTTAGCGCAATAAGTTCAACTTGAATATTTCTTGATTAATTTTAAAGCACATAATACGCAAGCTTTTGAATACGAAATGTGTATACCTACTTTGATTCGGTATAAAGGTACATTGAAGGTTTACACAGGCATGAATGGATTTTTGTTATGGACTTAATTCTGCAGGCATTAACAATGGTACACACTAAATTTGAAATAATTTTCCGATGTTTAATTTACATTTCCTTTAAATATAAATCGGTAGAACGTCTCTTACATTATATAATCATATTTCGAGAGGGAATTTAAACAATAAAGCAGAATAGTATCCACAAACACATAACTAAAACCACTAACTTGTTTTAAATCTGTCAGTAGGAATAATGATATTTTATAATATTTTTTTTAAAATTCGAAATACCAAAAATACTAAAATATAAGTACCAAACTAACGCGAGAACATTTGATATCGATCTTTACACTCTTTCACTCTCTCTCTCTCTATTTTTCCCTCTCTCCCACTTTCCCCCTTCATCACTGTATATACATACATATATTAGTAGGATCTAAGCAAAACTTTTCGATAGGATTCTTTATTTTTTTGAAGAAAAAAGTAAATAAACATAATGTTTTTAAGTATATGAATAATTAATAATATGTATAATTGTTACCTATTAATGGGAAAATCGTTGAATTTAGTATTTGTTAGTAAAACCAAATCGATAATGTTCTATAAATCATTCTATTAAGACTATATATAGTTTAGATTAATTTAAAAATCGGCAACGATTAATTTTAATGATTGGTTGAAAGTTTACTTGTTAAATTTAACCATGTTATAAAAACGAATGATTTAAATTTTATTTCAAATATTATTCTTAGTATTTTATTTATGTGATTCTCACGATCTAAAATTACTTTTAACTGTTTCTTAGCAGTGCCACATTGACTTAAATTTAAAAAATATTTTTTTTTTTTTTTGGTCCATAATATATAATGCATATGGAGGAGATAACTATTCGTACTTGTGAAACTTTTTAAAAATTATTAATCGAATTTATGCTGATGTTACATGCCATAGTATTATAATAAATAATATTTAAAACTGTTTACCATTAAAAATGACTAAAAAAGTAATTTTAACTCGAATGAAGCATTAATATTTAGTTCAAAGAACTTTACTGATATGGATAAACGTATAATACAATAAAATATCATATTTTTATAACGAAATAGAACGATCGATATTAAAATGTTTGATGATTCATTTAGGAGCGTGAATAAAAAAAAGAACAACGTTTATAATTGAACATATATTTAAATTTAATCGGCAATATGTTCATATAAAACTTTTTAGCTACGGTTGTAGAAAATATATAAAAATCATCATATACATTACAGATATCATAGTACTAAGACTAGAAGAAATATACGAGTATATTGTTTTAGTAATGGTTCTAGTAAAAAATTAACTTTAAATGACACTTTATCTGTATCATTTAAATATTACAAATATTTAAAAGAAGAATGATTATCAAAATAATTTTAATGCTTTGTAATTATCATAAAAGTATTTTTATTTATTCTATAATTAATTCTATAATCTCAACTCAGTATAATAAATATAACATTTTATCACAACATAAATTTCGTTTTTGAGCTTTAATATGTTATATTATAATTTGACGATAAAATATATGTATACCATTCATATTGTGTTATAAAATAATAATATTACTTATAAATACTGAAGCAAAGTGGTTTTAATAAAAATAAATCAAAATGAATTGTTAGTTACAATATTTTGGAAAAATATGTGCATCGTAAAAAAATCTAATGTCATTTAGTCTTCTTTTATTTGTTTTATACTTAAAAACTTTTCCTTTATCTATGCGTGATACTAAAATTCAACTTTTAGGTATATAGGTAAACCTTTATTTCCAGTTTCTATTGAAGAATTAGTCTACATTGTTTGTCTCTCCGATAAGATATAAATATGCACAGTTATAATATAGTATACCCATTACAGAAATGTAAACATATTTATTAGGGGGTTTAATTTGCTTTGAGTAATTTCTTAAATTGTGCATATCGCGTTTTGCAGATATGATATAGGTACTATTATTAATGTTTATCTTATTTACATAAGTTGTGTGCAATATACAAGCACGAAAACAGACCTATTTTTCACGCATAACATATTCCACGTTGGATAGATTCATATTTCAGGTAAGCGATTTGATCAGGATGCCGGATACTTTTTACACTTTTTACCAGATTACTTTTATTGCGAATATTTTCAATTATTAGATTATGCAACTTTAAGAATTTCAACCGTATGAGCATAGATACAAATGGTTTATGAATGTATATTCCTTAAAAATAACTTTAAGTTAAAATATTCAATATGTATGGATAGTGAATATATTATGGCATCATAGACGAGTTTGATAATATTGGATTTATATCATTTATATTCGAATACCATAAACAAGTCGACTACTAACAAGCGATTCTAATTATTGCCTTTTTTTTTGTTTTTTGTATTATATTATAAGTATAATATCGAATGCAAATGTCTGTTGCATGGATTATGGTGATCAAATTTTCACCCAATGATTTTTTTGATTTAAATTTTATATTATGTTTGACGGTATTTGTAGTATTTGAGCGCTAATTTCTATGCGATTTTGATATGCAACCTTGTATTTAAAAATCTATTTCAACACGTTTTATTATAATATATAACGTTATAACAAAAATTATTCGTGATTATTTTCTTTGGATAAAATTATGAACACAAACTGTACTACACATTATTTATATACTGGTTAGAAAATGAATCGTTTTACCAAATACGAGTGCAGTTAACTGTTTCATTTATAATATTATATCATCTTAATTTGTATTTGTCGTTTTATATTGTTTTCCCGGTATTGTGTGTGCACCGTACGAACCTACGGGATCGTTATGATGTCAAACGTTTTTCGTGGATTAATCGCTCAAGAACGGGATCGAGAATAATGTCAGTTGGCTAAGAAACTTTCACATGAATCATTTATAACACGGAAGGCTGCTACGGTGTAACCTAGTCCGGTCTAGTCGATGTTTATGGTTTATATTTTTTTCTCGGCCCCTCCCCCGGCACGGCACAACAAACTTTTTAGCCTGTTTTGGGGGGGTAGGGAGAATAAGTTGTTTTTCGGACAATATTCGTCGGGAGTTATTCCGTTATCCGACCATTCATATGTGATTCGGAGGGATGTGCACATTGAATTACGTGCAATACTCTTTAGCTGTTTTGTGGACCGTATCAAAACTGAAACGTGAAGTTTGCGTACGACGACCGTACGCGAGATAAACGGTATCGGTTGCTGCAAGTGAGTGAAGGAGGACCGGCGAATGGTCGATAACAGTTTACCAGAGATGGTCGAAATCGGTGATTTCATAGTTCGTCCGTTGAACACTAAGGATCAGCTGAGGACGAGCAACAAGAACGTATAACATTATTTATCCACTTGATTCGTATTTCCATACTAAAAAAACAAACAAACTCTTTGCAATGCAACGTTACTGCGTAGTTATTATAACATATTTATTGAGATGTAAGAAAAAAAAAAATGGAATAACAAACGGAGAAAGCACTGCGAAAAGGTTTTGTTCCATATTTTGATTTGAAAGGTTTGTATTTAAAATATATATGAAACTCAATCGCGTATTTTTCCACGTCTGTAGTACAAATATACTGTTTGAATCGTAGGAATACGAATTTTTAAGTATATCGAAAATATGGACGACGATTTTTTTCTGTCTGTATAATTGCGCTTTTTTCGTACCGTCTCAGTAGTTAACAATAATTTGTGAAAAAAATATATCTGGAAATTAATTTTGTAATTAATTGAAAATCTGGGATATAAGCCAACCGCTTTGCCCGTTACACATAATTTAGAAAATGTTGTGAGTAAAAAAATAAAGAAAATAATACCTATGTTTACACATAACTATCAGCTGAAATTGTAGTTTTTTTGCCATAATTTCCATGCAATGCGAACTTCCATGAGTATTGATCTTTACAGAAATTTGATTTATGGCGTAACAATTTAAAACATTTTAACAGACAAAATTTATCAAAATGATTGATTCATTTTACTGTAAAGCATTACAAATTTAAAACAATATTTAATAACATCGTGTAATATATTTAATTTTAAAGTTGAAACAATCCTTAGCCGTTGCGATTCCAAAACGATCACACATTGATTTTTTTCCAATTTTATTACCATCAGGGAGTACGGTATTTGAGGCATAACGTTAGCATAATATATTATATTTGCGACACTCCAAACATAATAACTGTCTGATTATTCACTCTTTCAAAAAATAAAATAAAATAAAACCTATCCGTAAATAATTTTATGGCTAGGAATATTTGATTATACTTGTTGGTAACATAATTTGGTATTCATCCCAGTCCACCATAAAAAAAAAGCTTCATAGCCGCAGAATCTGAGACGGTCGTAAAACCGTTGTGTTCTTAAGTACATAATGGCGAAGTACTGAAAATAATATAAGAAATTTTACTTCTTTTATTCCTGACGTTAAATATAATTCTGAAATAAGAGATAATATCGTAAATAATAGCTATTATAAAATATTGTATTTTAAAACTATTTATGTGCAACTTGAGCAAAACCATTTTCTTGCGGCTGTTCATGTATTGTATATAGACACATACATACATACACGTACATAACCTCGACATGTATACGATGGCGTGTGTATGAAAAACGTAACCGGAGTAGTTGTCAATTATTATTTCTTTAAATGTAGCATAAAAATGAAATAATATACCAGTGCTACGAGTATGCCATAAGTGATATAAAGTAAATTATTTACACGTTATAGTTTCGAATGAAACATTTTTTACTTTTCTTGGCACGATGACTTTTTTTATTCTTTTATTTTAAACCATAATGACTTGTTATCGTAGCACTGTAAGATGAGAAAATGTTGATAGTTCTCGGCGAAGTGACTTTTGTAGGAAGTTTATAAATGGACTACGCCATCACAACATTATATTTGTAATTTATTTAACTCGTTTATTTTTATTAGAATTTGTCTGTCTCGTAATCGTAGAATCTATGACTTTGAATATTAGTGCCAAAATAATATATGGACTTATAATATTAATGATAAAACCAATATTCTACTGTTTGTTTTTTTTTTTAGAAGTGAAAACACTACAAATGTAGTTAAAATAAATTGTACTAATATCAATTATAATTTATTATAAAATTGGTTCTAAAAAATAAAAATAAAATAAAATGCAGTTACTATATGAGCTTTTGTTGTCTTAAAACTTAGTTGAACTTCATTTTCCCTAGAGAAATGTTATATTTTGTTGAAAACATAAAAACATATATATTAAATATGTATTATCAGAGAGTAATGTTCTATTTTTTTTATAATTCCATTTCAACAATATTTTTTTTTTAATTAAAATGTTTTACTTTAGGTTTAGAACATGCAACTTTTTCTTTTTAATCTAAGTTATCTTCAACTAATCCAGCTGAAAAATATGTGTTTAAAAAGTTTAGACATTACAAAAATCATAATTGGATTAAATTGTTGAACGACAATAAATAGTAACAGATTCTGACAGTTTATTATGTTATTGTAACATTTTTTAAGAAATAATTTTTTGAACCTATTACACTATTTTGAAATTTTATAATCACAAACCATTTTAAAAAATGAATGCTTAATTTTTTGAATAAAAATGTTTAATATTTGACTATTGGTGAACTGGTGACATTAATGCATTTGATAAGAACGAAAAATATTATTAAAGTGTATCCAGTTAAGTTAAAAATACTTGTTGGGTACAATTCGAGAATGATCAAGAAGGTTCTGGATCATTCTATTAATGTATCCGTATCATTGCGTTTACGGTCAAATATTCTAGATAACGATAAACCCCTTTCCTTCACTGACCTATTCACGCCGCCATACCCGATATATATATATATGGGCCGCCGCGACCGGTCGGTGTGTCGTCGTTTCCTTTGCGTTGGTTGTTGTCGCGTGTATATTTTGGGATATCGTGTTATTTACGTTACGTTGGTGGTTGCCACGTAATATTTATCGTCGGCTGTTGCAGTGGCGCAGTACGCGGTAATATTTGTTTATTATTCATTTATTGAGATAATAATTATTATTATATTTATAATTATTCATTATTATTTTATTTTATTTTATTCTTATTACATGATTCATTTGTTAATATATATATTATAACCTTTACTTAATTGTATTTTTTATATACATAAGAAAGGTGTATATATACAGTCCACTCTTTTAATCGGACCTTGGTTACCCCGAGCAAATAGACTTCTTCGGGACCTCGCTCACACAATACTTTTTTATGTTGATATCCTTTAGTAGTTAAATTACGTAATAATTAAAATCCAATAGCATTTCTGTAAATAAGACACTAAAATGTTTTCAAATTATTGAATAATATAGATTCAATACCCAATAATCTTTTCCGTTTGTTAAACGAGTATAATACTTATGTTGTAAAAACAAAATTAATGAAACTCATAGATAAATCGAGACCCTCGGTCGGGTGAAATAAAGAGTTGGGTGAATAATTGCTGTATTAGTCTTTTAAACTTGAAACCAATGCACCATTGATCTCGAAAAACGATTCTGAGTAAAAGAAGTTAAATGGATCAGTTAATAGTTTTCAAGATGGTTGTATAGTCAAAGAAGCAAATTTCATAATAAGCTATGTTGAACTTTTAATGTTCAAACTTTCAACAAAAAAAAAGTAAGTTACATTTTGGAAAATAAAAATGTCAAGTGTTAAGTCTATAAAGATAAAAAAACCTCATGAAACTATGAAATGTCTTTAGCTAAATATAGTATTAATATTTAAATAACTAAAATATAATATTGATGGTTTAGATTAATTTCATTAATTGGAAATTCGTTGTAATATCTGAATTCTTCAACATTTCATTTTTTAATGTTTATAAAATATTTTTACGATTTTCCATTACATGATTTTTTTTTTTGTTTACAAAAAAAATTATGAATAACATGTGTCCTTAAGTAAAATGATTGAATAGTTTTTAAATATCTGATTATAATAATTTAGCGAATTATCGTAATTTTATCGTTTTGTCAATGTTTAAGATATAAACATTTGTAATTTTTTTTTTTCATATTATATGCTTAATTTTTTTTTTATTAATAAGTAATATTAATGTAAAAAGAAATTTTTATTATATTTTCTAGACTTTTTGTCGAATCAAAATTGTTTTATCGACATTTTTGAAAATATGAACATTTCAATTTGCTATAAATAGCTTGTAAAAATATTAGTTATATATCAATAGCAATAAATATAATAATTATTTAGTTAAAAATGTCAAGTCTTAGGATTAATAATTTTTGCGTTACGATGATATCAAAAATTTAATTTTGTCGAAAACTGATTTGCCGTAAATTTATTTATTTTCTTACATATTTATCAGTTTTTCGCAATTAATAAGAAAAGTATTGAGAAATTCGTAATATGACCTTATTTCAAAGCACTAAAAAAACAACACTTTCTAACAGAGTGCTATTAACATTGTGATGATTGAAGCTATCTTCCCTGATTGAATTCATGTACACAGACATAGAAAAAAAAACATATCATTGCAAAACCAATTCATTCATCGATTCACTCAGAATCGAGGAATTGACAAAAGTATATGATTTAGCAAAAGAAAATTTGTCTTAAGTCATTATTGTATAAAGAAAAACGAAAGAACCATGAAAATAAGTTTATTTACCACTTATGGAGAGAGACAAAATCGTCACTCATAGTATAATTGAAAAAAAACTCTTAGCCAATTCAATATTTACAGTGAGTATTGTATTGTCAGCGTTTTCCCATAATATTTTGTCTCAACTAAAATATTTTTTTCGATCAATATGTGATTTGTCAATTTTTGATTTCATATAGTGTTTCCTTTGAGTAAATAAAAATTAGAGATAATTTATATATCCACGAATTATTTTTGAAAAATACGAAAAAATGCTCTTCATTTGAAGTGATAGTAAAAATATTTGTAATTTTTTCAACAAAATATAAAACTCCATAATAAACGTAAATATATACCGAATGGTTACTAAAATTATAATAAAAAATTCAGACATGTTCCTAATAGAGTTTAAAATTGAATTATTGTTCAAAACCAAACTGTACATGGTTTGGACATATTTTCAACAAATATGTTCCGATTTTTAGTTTAATAATGCTCCTTGAGTATATTACAAGCTGTCAAAAATGCCAATTTTTATGTATTAAGTTTTCAAGTTACTTGGGTACTATGTGAAGATCGAAATATCAATTATTAATTGCACGAACATTGATGTTAATATTAAATCTGCAAAAGCCATAGGAATTTGTATTTTTGAACTTTTAAACAAGTAGTCAACAGCACCCAGTGGCGTATGTTGGATCCAATTTTTGGTGGTGCAGAAGCATATTCTCAACTTATAATTTCCAATACACCAATTTTCCAATTTCCTAAGTAAAATGTTTCCCAATAAACTATATATTTTTTTAAATAACAAATAAATTTTGAATTATTTTAGCATTAAAACCTTTATTATTATAATATCAATGAAAAAACAATCAAATTTTGTTTTTAGTATCCTGATTTCCTTGGCTCTTGAAAATAATATTATAGGTAAACAAATTTCAATGATTTTTTGGTGGTGCAAAAACATATCATTGCACCACCAATTTTACGCCATTGACAACACCCATTAAAAGTTTGAGTTAAACTTGTAAAGTAAATTTAATTCATATTTGTGTTATTAATGACGATTAAATATTACCGTTTGAAATAGAATATTAATTGTATACGATAGGTACATGGTCTGAGCAATCCTATTAAACGCAAACGACAGAAGAAAATTACAATACGACCAAATCGTTAAATTGAAATACAATTTATTTTTATATATTTTACCGTGCAAGCGTTCATAAAAGTTTTTTACTCAATAATGTGTAGTAAACATCCAGTAATATTATACCGGATCCGAAGTATTGATGTGGTCTATGCGGTCGCACGGCAGGTTGATTAATTAATATTGTTTGATTTGTAAACTGGTCATAAGAAAAGATTTGTAGGGTCGACTTGGTTAAAACAATAGAATCCTATATTATGTTAATTTATTATGGGTCTTTCACGGTTAACTAACAACAGTAAATTCCCGATTAAATACATTCGATACATAGGAAAAGGCGCAATTATTTTTCAACAGTTACCCAAACCGCTGATGTAGAAAAGAAATATCAATGAAATGTAGTCGTAATTGTACCCGCGATTCGTGTTATTGAACGAATAAATAAAGAACTTTTAACTGTTTTTCGAACGGTTCTAATGCCATTTAAAGATTTTCAAAGTGTACAGTGCGAGATTTTTTGATTTATTTAATGTACTGCGTAAACCACACAATGTCCTTTTACGCCGACATTTTTTTAGAACCGTATTCACGATTAATTTTTACACAAATAATTCACGGCTCATCCAATTAATAATGAACACATTTTTCTTCATCGTCTAATCGATTTTGCTATTCGAAATAGTATAGAGAATTGAATACACTAACCAATATATACTCAAAAAGTCACCCCAAATAGAAAATTATAGGAGGGGGGGTATCACAACTTATTATTTGTCGGCCAGAGAATTGTTTAATCGCTTTGCTAGCAAATTAAATATATTCTAATAATAGACATTCAATTATCAGTTGAAATGTTCATGATCCTTAAAGATATCTATAATAAATACATCAATACTATCCTCGAAGAACTACACTTAAACGTTTGATCGCTTTTAATTCATCGTATAGTTAAATTTTATAATTTATTTTATTTTATGTTCCTTTGATAATTTTTAATAATATGTATATTTTTTTAAATTTTTTCTATCATCTGATGATTTTTAAGATGAAGTACACTATTCAATTTTTATCAAACATATCAATATATAAAATGCATTAATTGTTTAGGAACAGGAAAATATTTTAGTATTTTTTAAAATACAATATATTAACGAAATAAATGTATTTAAGAAAAAAAACCATGTTATGAAAATGTTTAATTATAAAAATAAAGTTGAACATTAGTTAAAATATACTATAAGTAACAAATTATTTAATGGGTAGAAAAATTAAATTAAATTACATAAAATAATTTTTAAATTTTTAATTTATAATTTAAAAAATCAGAATAATATATATGATTAAAATTAAGCTTATTAAATATTTTTAAAAAAATACCTGAATAGAATCAATATTAACTTGACTTAAGGAAGATATATTTTGATTTAATTACAGTATACTGTCTACAATTAAAATTATATATATTTCTTATACATACCTTAACCAAAAATATTTAATATTAATTTCGATTTAAATGAGATAGGTGATTAACTTAAATTTACCTACACGTCTACACGTCGAAAACAATTATTATTCGTCTTTACATTGCATTATATTCATTTATCGGTATTGTTATCTATCGTATGGTATTTATCGGTCTAGCTCATTGTTACTTACTTCTTCAAAATTTCGGAAAACCAATTTAAATAAGTTTTCTGGAGCACCTAAGTGTTTCATCTTAACACATTTACCACCATGCATATTATGCTTGTGTTTTTTGTGGTACTTTTCATCAAAGACGGATCCGCATTTCATATACTCAACTTTGATACACTCCCTTTTATTTTTTAATTTGTCTGTCACACGTTGGTAAAATAATGTAAATTTAATAACACGGGGTTTATGAAAGATAAGTGAGTAGTGACCGTAAAACACAAGGAGATAATATAGTTTATACAGAATATGCGAACCGATTATCAAGACACCAATACTGATAAATGATAATTTTACAGCATAGTTTAAGTCGGTATACATTTCTACGTAGACAGAATTAATACTCGTGCAGCGGATTAATGCGGATCAATACGAGTCATATGCATAAATAATACAAGTCGTACAATAATATTATTACATTGTTTGCCAACGATGTAGGGTATTGTACACATATTTTTATCAATAAATAGTATATACATTCACATGCTGACCTATTAGTACGTAAAATTTATTTATCGATCAATCATGGCTAGTCGAATATCCAACTCAGTTTTTAGCAAACTGACAAAGGTACAGTTTCAGAAATTAAAATAAACAAGTATTAACAGTTTTAAAGCTAAATTATATAAAAATATTATATATATATATATCGACAAAATAAAGATTAAACATAATTTTTTATCGATTATTTAAATTGATAAAATTGTCATTAATTTTTTTTTTTTTTAATTCGGCCAATTTTAGCTTTGCCAAATTTATTCGATTTTCTGACTACAATTTAAACTATTAAGCAATCAGGGGGGAAGTCCCCCATATACCTCTTTTTGGAGGGCTCTGCATGCTCATCCCTAATCTAATTACGATTTTGTTAAATTGTCCATGTATACTATTTTCTCCAACAAAAAAAAAAAAATAAATAAATATTTTTGAGATCAAAAATTTTAAATGTATTATTTATGTTTACTTCTTACCGGTTGTTAAGAAAGTACAAAATTTGACATAAAAACTGGAGATATATAAAATTGAGTATGTCACGCAATAATAAATTTTCCACTTTATATGTTTACATATAAACATTTCAACAAGACAATTATGATGTTGTTATTTAAATGGTCTCTATTATATTTATTACTCAAAAATCTAAGAAAACCTAAGAATCTAAAAAACTATAACTTTATAACTGTTCAGGTAAACTAATATAAAAAATAATTTCTAAAGACAAGTAAAATATATTGAAATAATCTTGAATTTGTAAATAATATTGTTCATATTATATTACGTATTAATTTTAGTTTTATACGAACACGAATAATATTTTGTAAAAATTTTCGAATGGGCATAATTATAATGTTATTGTAATATATTGCATAAAGTTAAAAATGAATAAGCAAAGAAAATAATTTAAAATTTAATTGAAATGAGATATGCTAATAGTTTATCATCTTGCTGTTTTAATGATTTAATTGAGTAATATTTTTTACACAATTTTACTAATAATTATTTTCTTTCTTTCTAGTTTTTATATAAAACAAAACAATCCTTTTTGAAATGTAATTATAATAAAATTAATTTTAAATTGGAAAATTTAATTTGCCTGAGTCTCAAACGACATGTATACGTTTTTGAAAGGTAATGTATACTACTACTTTCAGTACAATATCATATTTGTTTTGATACTCTGTTAACTTCAATCGTCTTTTACTCTTGTTATTTATATACTTCAAAAACCTATTATTATAATTTCATAAGCATTAAGAACTATCTTATTCCGCCTGAATGTCTTTGTTCTACATGCTGCTGAGCTTTTAGGAAATAAATAGTAAACAGTTCCAGATCTGTAACCTAAAGTAAGAGAGGGAAAATCAAGTATTTCTAATGATCTAAAAGAATATTTATCTATTTACCTTCAACAAAATTTAGCCAATGTTCGTTGCATACCACCAGTCAGTCATCGAATAGTCAGACATGATTTCTATTCGTACACAATAACAGACCGGGAAACATTTTATTTTTTTTTTTATTTTAATCAATATTTTAATTTATCCTTATTTTAATAAGTGATTGAATTAAAGGCCAGAAGTTAGACGGATCAGACTTGATTTCTAAACATTTTCGTACCTATAATATATTCTGCAACCGAATAAAACTATACAATGTAAATCTCAGAACCCTTCACACCATACTGCCAGTATCCTAGAAATACAATCGTGTTTAGTGGATAAAGGAAACAAGGTCATCCGTTTTAATAATGTCGTTGATCAAATAACAAAGCGCCAGGTATCATTATCTCAAGTATATTTGAAATTAGTTGAATACAATCGTGACATCTGAGAATGAGAGACCATATTCTTACTTGAAAGATTAAAATCGAATCGCAACATATAAATAAAGTATCTATCGGCTTTCGATTCGTTTTAAATCAAATACATATTTTACTACCACATGGTTACAAATATTGTTTTTACATGACTGCTCAAACTGTTCAGCTTGTGATGGCTAACATTGAACATCAGGATCTATATATATATATATATATATATGAAAATGAAATTTCTGTCATGCATGTCCTCTGAAACTACTTATCCGATGATCTGGATTTATTTTAAATGAAAGAGTGCATTTCGGAGAAGGTTATAAGTTTCAATATCATAGATTAATCGAGTAATTATTTATTTAGAATTGTTTATTTTTTTAATAACCCACGGCGCAGCGAGGCAAGAAAAATACGTGGGCTCTTTCCCACAGTTAGGCTTCCTCGATCCTCACCGATTAATACGCCATCATATCGATACTTAATATAAGCCGTACGATGATTGGTGACGTTCATTTCGGTAGGCATACATTAATCCCCATCAAATAATTAGGTATATAAGAACATGTGTCTATGTGACTTACGTTATAATAGGAAATTTATTTCAAAATGTAAGTAATTCTGTGCGATAAAATGGTCAAAAGAACCTTATCTCTTTTTTATTCCTTCATTCCTACAAGTATTCGCTGTTCAGAAGAGAAAATTTGTTTTTGAAGACATTACAGATCTGATCCACCTGAACCATCCAAAAGTTTCTTAAATCGTTCTCATCAAGATTCAACACATTGTTTTGATATGATTCGTGTGTATGATTCGGCTTGTAAAAACACGTTTGCGTGTTGCTCTTAATAACGATGAACAGTTATTGTATGATTTAAAAAACGATATTTTTTTATTTAACCTAATTTAACATAAAGATAAACATTTATTTTCACGGGTAATTCATCTAGTATAATATTTAGTTGAATATTGAACCCTCGGCAGTTCATACAAATTACGGAAATTATTCGAGAGTCATCACAACTTCATAACGCAGATATTTTGATTATAAAAAGAAGCTTATCATGACAATTATTAATTTGATGTTTTTTTTTTTTCTAAGGAAAACTTATTTTAAAACATATTTTTAGTATAAATTTAAAATGTATTCCTTATTTGTATACGTTTAATAACCAAGTGAGTACTTTACTTTACAAATAAAAAATAATTTATGCTTTAAAATTAGTTTATATTATTTGATTAACTGTTATATATTATTTTTAATTATTTATTACACAACACCATTAAGTATCGGTGAAGAAATAGGTCAAATATTTATCATGTTATGATATATCTTAATTTTGAAATAATGTTTGAAAAACAAAAATTTATGTAAATACTATGTTAGATTGGTTAAAATTAAATTTATACTTAGTAAATGTCTACACTATAATTAATACCAAATCAAGATTAAAAAAATAATAAACGACTAAACATGCACAGATGATCCAAAGGATTGACTTAAACTAACAAATATAAGTTGGAGATACACCCACTTGAATATGCATGATTGCTAGCTATGAATATACATGAGATAATTTTGGAACATGGAAATAATTCATTACAAAAATAATAAAATAAAAAGTCATTTTTGTACAGTACATTTTTATGAAAGTATAAAAATGTAATTAAAACTAAAAAATGTTTGTTCTTATTTATCTGAGTAAAATATAAACAAAAAGAAAAAAACCATAATTTATGTTCTTATTATTTTAGGAGATATCACAATGGGCACTCTCTTTAGCGTTCAAAACTAAGAAAGAACAACCATAAGGAGTTTCTCTTGAAATTAGTTAAATTTGGTCTTACATTAAATTGAAACTTGAAACGTTTTGGATGGTTCATAAGAAGGGTTCCATTTATTACAGTCGCTATAGAATATCCCGGAATCAGTTATTAAACTAATATTTATTATATTTTGGATTAAATTAATTAACAGTTGAAAAATAATTGAAAAAAAAAATAAACATAATATTATTATTTATTCGAACAGACATTTCGATAAAGATGGGAAAGCGTTATAATCAAGTTATAATACGATGACTTTTTCTTCGAAAATGAACAATTTTCCGATATATAATATTCCAATTGTATATTAAACTATACAAAGTTATTATAAGTTTCTTTTGTAGGAATAAAAATCTTATAAAATTAATTACTCAAGATTTGTTTTAGAATTTAATAACATGACTATAATCAAACTACGGTATTTAATAAACATTTTCATCGAGATTAATTTTGTACAAAGTCAGAAAAGAAAAAATATACCCAGCAAAATCATTCAGATTAACTTATCGATAAAGCGAACTTTATTCAAACCCGGAATATAAAATATTAAAAAAAGTGTATAAAAAATGAAGGCGATTTACTACAAAATATATATAATAAATATTACTATATGTTTTTAATAAACGATATTGTTTTATAAAAGGAATAACTAATAAATCTTTTAGTTTTTTCAAAACAAAAAAAAAAAAAAAAATAACACAAAAGAGAAAAATCTTAGTTTAAATGATACTTAGTCATGCTTTTATTATCATTGAAAATTACATTCTCATGATTTTTTAAAATTTTGAATAAAAAACTAAAATCCAAACTGAATATTATTGAAAACCCGTTTTAAAGTCGCACTTTAATTTAATACTAATACTAATTAAAACATATTTGTATGTGTGTGTGTGTCGAAAAGAAATTATCATTTTAACATATGCATCATTAACTATATTATCTGTGAGATATTTTATGTATACATACAAATATATATATATATATATATTTTTTTTTTTATTAGAAATAGGCTTCAACATCGTAGGTTATTAGCCTAAATTAATTTAGATACAAATGCTAGAATAAATGAAAAAAGGAAAATAAATTAATTAGATTAAATAATAAATTATAGGTATTGTAACTTAGAGACTAAAGAAAGTTTTTACAATATTAGAGTTTGTTAATGTAATCGATTTTGGTTAGAAATGAAATAATTTTACTGGTGTTCTTTTCATTGAGGGTTTCATTGTTCGGTGGTATAGCGAGTTTGGTTCTTATGTCCCGATACTTCATATAAACTTGGATGATGTGGTGGACTGAAAGATCGGTGTGGCATTTGTCACAAATGGGTGGGAGATTTTTGCTGATGAGGAATGAATGGGTTGCAAAGGTGTGTCCGATCCTACATCTGATGATAGCAATTTCTTGTCGACTGGTGAGGTAGTGAGGGGAGACCCATTTTTTTGTATCTTTCTTCATTTTTTTAAGTTTATTGGTCGGTGAAATCGCATCCCAATAATTTTGCCACTTAGTGTATATCTTGGATTTGATGGAAGATTTGATGTTATTAGTAGGTAAGTTGGAGATTTTGTGGTAGGGAATGATTCTGGTTGCAAGATCAGCTGCCTTGTCAGCCATTTTGTTGCCAGTTATATCAACGTGTTATGGTACCCACATAAATTCTTTGTATTTTTTGAGAGTATATAGAGAATTTTGTAATATTTTTACAGTCGTTTTGGTGTTTTGTTCACTGCAGTATATATGAAAGTCGTCGACGAATAGGAAGTGTTTCGTGGGTTTAGGTATATTGGTGAAAATATCATTGATGGCCAATAAAAACATTGTGACACTAATAACTGATCCTTGAGGGAGTCCGTTTTTTGTTTGGTGAATATTTGATAGTTCTGCGTGAGCTATGACTTGAATTGTTCGGGTTTTTAGGAAATTTTGCAGGACTAGGAACATTTTACCGTTTATGCCACTATTTTATATGAGTTTGAGGACTGTAGTTCTCCATACCATATCATATGCTTTTTCTAAATCCAGGGATAAAAGTATAAGATGTTGTTTTTGATTTTTCGCATTACAAATATCGAGAGTGGAGAATGCGTTAATGGTAGAGTAGTTTTTGCGGAAGCTACATTGTTCCTTGGTTAGTAAATAAGATATTTCTAAGTGCCAGATTAGTCGTTTATTGACAATTTTTTCCATTATTTTAGTTATCGTATTAATAAGAGATCTATAATTGATAATATAAAAATTGTTTTTTTTTTAGGTTTAGGAATTAGGATTATGATCGCATTGTATAACAGATCAGGATATAGGCATTTTTCCCAAATAATGTTGAAAATTTGGAGAAGAAGATCATGACCTATTGAAGGCAGGTTTTGGATACAGGTTTTACATACTATATTTTAAAAAAAAAGAATCCCGTTTTGGCCGGGGCTTTTACTTTTACATTCTGATAAGGCATTTAGGAGTTCTTTTTTGCTAAAAGGTGTATTTAGGTGGTTATCTTGATGTTGGATATTAATTTAAAGTTCATTTCTGAAAATATCTTCAGCAGTATTTTTGAAGTTTATAGCCTCGGGATTGTAGTTTGAGCAATGGTTCGTTATGGATACTAGGTTGATCGGCATGTCACGAAGATTTTGTAATATGGTATCGCTGTATAGGTCCCAATTTGAATTATTGAGTCGCTACCGGGAGGTTGGGTGTATCTTGGGCGATTCATTTAGGATATTAATAGATATTGGCCAATGGTCACTGGAGCTGTATTCTGTAAGAACTTTCCATTCGGTTTTGGGGGCGAAAGCACTATTAGATATTGTGAGGTCAATAACCGAGAAGGAGTTATGAGCTGCATTGTGGCATGGATATTCACCAGTGTTGAGTAGCGTTATTTGTTCATTTTCTACAAATTTTTCGATCGTTTTACCTCTAGTGTTGTTAGATCTCCAGATTTGGTTTCGGCTATTGAAATCTCCGAGAAATAAGAAAGGTTTTGGTAGTTGTTTAATAATATGGTTGAGATCATTGAGTAATAAATTAGTGCTGTCGGGTAGATAAATATTACAACGACAAACAGGATTTTTGAGTTGTATGGAAACAGCAATAACTTCGAGTGGTGATTGGATTTTAATTTTGTTGCTGTCAATGAGGTTATTTACAAATATTTCGATATCACCACTTGCTCTAAAATTTGTCTGGTGATTTTTAAGGTAGCTTTTGTAACCCCGTATGGAAGAGGTAGCATTGGGTTTGAGGTTGGTTTCTTGAAAACAAAAGGCTATGGGTTGTATAAGCAATTTGACTCGGTGAATATCGGGATGGTGTTTTTGAAGGCCATTTATATTCCACTGAATGATCGAGCCCATGTTAGTTTGAAAAAGATATTTTGTAGAATAGGATTATGAATAAGTTAAATGTATATAATAGTATATTAAAGTGATTTGAACGATTTTTTTTTGGTTGGTAGTGTTTGAAAGATAAGGTTTGAAAATTTTGTTAGACGTGTTTTTAATGCTTTGTCACTTTGCTATTGGTCGAATTTCGTCTATTAAATCCATTAGAGAAGATATATCAATATTTGTATCTTCGCACAGTGAGTGGATGTTAATAGTATATTTGTAAAATTATCCAAGATGTATTTAAATTGAAGATATGATATTGGTAAGGTTTAATTTTAAACAGCAACTCAATTGGGTTATGTTTTTTCTCCGTTTTTGTGTTGGATTTGCATGATGAGTTTGAGCGGGAACGCATTTTAGTTTTCTTTGTGACATTTTCTATAGGACTGATGTTTGACGCAGAAGGAAGAATATTGGGATATTTTAAAGAGGAAGAATCAGAAAGTGGTCTTTTAGGAGTTTCATTTTGAGTAGTAGTTATAGTAGATGAGAGTTGTATGGATTCGGCAGTGTGTGAAAGTATATTACTGGGAGTCGGTCTCGTGTTGATGGGGTTTTCTTTCTTGTTTTAATCAGGGTATTGAGGTGAATGAGAAGAGTCGAGATTTTCAAAGGTATTATTACTTATATCTGTATTATCAGTTTGCGTTTCAGGTTGACGGAAAGTTTTCTCTTTATCATCTTCTGATAAAATTTGGTTTTGTGCTATCGTGTTTTTGCAATACGAAGAAGTATGTCCGGTACGTTTACATAAGTAGCATGTTAACGTATCATCGGTCAAAAAGATACGGTACTCGGTGTTGTCAAAATTTATTATTATAGAGTTAAGTAGTTTTGAAATATCTTCTTGTTTAACATATGTTTGCCTTTTCAAACTGATAATATGGGATAGATTTTCGAATATAAAACCTGCTTTAAGGAAAGTTATTGGTATGATAGGGTTAATTCCTATAGTGTTCAATGCGTCGATAATATATAGATGTGGTATGATGGGTGAAACATTTGAGAAGATTATTCGCTTTGATTGGTTTTCAAGTTTGCGGATAGGTATGTATGATTATTAACTGTAATCGTAGGACAATTGTTTATTATTTCATCAACAATTTCTTTGCTGGCGAGATAAATGCAAAAACGATTATTGGATATTCTAGATGCAAATTTTATGTTTATTGGATTAGTGATTATGCTTAGAGCATTTATATAATCAATTTGTGGTGTGCCATCAATAGTATTAAAAACTATCGCTTGGTCTTTTTTTGGAAAAGTGAAATTGGCGGTGGTTTCAGCGAATGTTTTTTTTTTGTGGGGTCGTTGTCTTGATTATTAGTGTTTTTTGATGTAATTGCGTTTGAAGTTTGCATATTGGAGTTAGGTGTGGTTTGGGATGGTGTGTTGGTTTGATTTTTTGAGGTATTTTTTGGTTGGATAGATAATTTGGAATTACATGAGTTTGGTTTAGTAGTAATTGTATTTAGTCTATAAGATAAATTTGTATTTGAACGTTTTAAGAACATGTGTTTGTGGGCCTTATCGGCCATAGTGGCGAGTTTTTGCGTACGCCGTACGATAAGACTATATAATAACGACGACATTACAAAGTAAAAATATACATTACCAATCGTCTAATCGGACCGGATAATCACTGTACACCAATGACTTGCTATCGGAAGCGATAAAATGGAACGCGGTATTACACGTGTGGTGTCTACGGTGTCCAAACACGTACTGATATATATATATTTATATTCAATGTATATTCAATGTCGTATCGACGATGGTAACAAAATACTTATTTTTAACAAATTTTTAATTTGCAAAAAAAAATAGAACTACCT
Source organism: Sipha flava (assembly GCF_003268045.1). Taxonomy (NCBI): domain Eukaryota; kingdom Metazoa; phylum Arthropoda; class Insecta; order Hemiptera; family Aphididae; genus Sipha; species Sipha flava. Next base: position 356,719 of record NW_020272943.1, on the reverse strand, counting down.
TCGCTTACGTAGACATTAACCGTGTCGGGTTCAGTGTTAGGTGCCGTGCATGTGTAATTTCCCAACGCCGACGGAGATGCCCCTCGAATAAACAACCTACTCTGTATGGTATTGTCGGGTTGTATGACTTCAGTAGTCACCGAAATGGGACCCGGATCGTCTTTCTTGTTGTTCGGAATATTATAAATTGGAATTCCATTATGAACCCAAACAACGTTTCTTGTTAATAAAGAACCCTGAAAAAAAAATCAAAATCGAATTAAACAATTAATGTTATATATTATTATACATATGTTATGTTATATATGTTAACTCCATTAAGACAATTATTCCATCCAATTTCTTTGGGTTCCAAGTCATATCGGTATACACGGGAACGAATTCGCCGACAATCTGGCGAAATCAACGTTTAATTTAATATGTCCCTCTTTCACCCAACTTCCTCGTACTGATTTTATTCCAATTTTACGGCGTCATATATCTAACCTCTGACATACATACTGGTCAAACCTCCCAGCTGAGTTTGCCACCAGATACAAAAACATCGTACCAAATGTTCTCAACAAAACATGGTTTTACAACCTCAATTTACCAAGATCAAGTATCATACAATTCAATCGCCTACGTTCTGGTCACACTTTACTACCTGCTCACGCATACAAATTAGGATTAAACGATTCCCTATTTTGTACTCTACATTCCCACGAAAGTGTTTGCGATCTCCCTCACCTCCTTTTTGACTGTCCTTCTCTGCACGTGAAAAGCGTTATTTTGTTTAATTCTCTTATATAAATCAATGTTCCTCTCAATCTAGCTTTTATCCTCAACCCCAACTCGGAAATAGTTGTTGATATAATTATTAATTTTATTTTGGAGGCTGGTTTCTCTATATGATTACCCTTAAGACATTTTTTGTTTTTAACTCTTTGCATGTATTTTAATATTGTTTTGTTATCTGTTATATTATTCTAAATAATTTTTAAGCTGTAATAGTTATACTAAAAGCTATTATTATATTAAATATATTTTTTTCTTTTTCTTACCATACATATTTTCCTTTTTTGAAAAAAAAAATAATATCTTAAACCTTCAGCCGAAGTTTTAATAAAATATTATGTGATTATTTATTAAGATCTGAACTTTAATTTATATAATTAAATATTATTTCAATAAAACAAATATTAATAATAAATAAAAAAACAACATAATTATATAAAAATATTTTGAACAGAAAATATATCTAGAACAACCAATATGGTCTATTTTAATGGTAAACCTTCATTTTGTGGCATCTAATTATTTTCGAATACATTTTGGAGGTTGTTTTATTTATACTATCATCTCATTATTTTGTGTAGGTGCACTATAATAGTTAAAATAAGTATATTTAGCTATATAAAGATTACTTTTGTTCATAAAAATATAACTATGAACATGAAATCAACATATTTAGATTAGAATAAATCATAAATATATTTTATTAGCTTATGTGTCGAGTTAATGCCATATATTTTGATCACAGTTGAAATCAGTTGGAAATCCATTACAGACAAGTTGTACGCAACTTTACACGGTAGTTGTTTAAGAAGTTTTGCATACCTATTTAAAATGCTTAATGTTGACATAAATTATTGTCTCATTGTAGTATACTGACTAATTTTTCGAATTTAAGTGATATTTATTTTTATTTTTATTAAGAACTCTCAGTATAAACTATTATAGTTTAACAATTACAGATTGATACATGATAATATATATATATAGCTAAACGAATAAATAGTGAAATATTTAAATGTAACAATAAAAAAAACAGAAGAACTACATATACTGTTGATACAAATAATAATAATAATAATAATATGAAATTAATGAACAAAATAATCTATAATAATTATAATGATTAGAGAGTAGATAAGATTAAATTTAAATTGTTTAAAACAGCCATTAATAACTTAATTAACGGAAACAAAATATTTGAGATTTCACTAATACGTGTATTTAAATTAACCGATAATTCGGCTGGTGGTTGATTGGTTATGGCACATTAGCGTAAGTACGAGTTTAGTTGGAACTGCAGGGGTTCTCAGACTGCATGGGTTTAGTAGGCCTAGAAAAGGAGGTTGAATGTCTTCCTCCTTTTTGGAAAGAAGCGGTGTGTTTTTTGTAGACTGGGCATTCTTTATACGAAGTGGTATGAAAGTGACATGTTAATATATTAATTTTTGTCATCCAGGAATACGGCTATTATTTTTACTATATGGCACGTGTTTAATACAACGATTAAAAATTTCAAAATCGTGATGAAACTCAATGTAATAAATATAACCAATTTTATATAATGGAGCAATACGAGTTCAAAGCTTGTAGGTATACTGAATATTTGTAATTCTGTTAAACTTATTTTATTAACTGTAATATATTTATAAGACAAAAACATTTTGATCGTGCACGAAAAAAAAAAAATCGAATCAAACAATCCTTTAAGAACAATAAAGTACTTAACAATGTAAAGCAATCGTAGTACAAAGAAAAATACAATATATTATTTGTTTTTTTATAAATTTGTTTACAACTACCTATTGTTCAAAGTTCAATCGCTTTAATAGTATATATGCGATATTTCTAAACTTTTATAATTTGAAACTTTAAATACATTTCTACTCTAAAATATTTCAAACTGGACCGCACGTTTTGTTACATAAAGCATAGCGAAATGTGTTGAATATTAAATCCTTAACGGAGAAATATATCATTTAAAATATTAATAGAATACATTTCTATGCATTATGCATGTGAATGTACGTATTGGACAAATTTGATTAAACATAAACTATGTACAGTCGTCCAGTAGAATCTGTTTATAATAGCAAATAGGATTTAAAGAACTAAAACTGTAGGTTAAAATGGCTGCTAAAATGGCTAAACTTGTATATTGTATGTACCGATAAGTACCAGTAATCAGAACGTTCACATAACGGCTACACGGATCTTATGACGGGTTCCAGGCGGCGGTGATCAATAGAGCATGCACTATTGCACGGGAAACAACCAGTGGCGAGGCAAGTGGTATATTAACTGAGGCACAATACATATTTTTAGACCCCCCCATCTCTAAAAAAAAAAACTATTATCAAGTGCTAACATTTTTTTTAGTATTTACACAATTTTAGTTATCTAATTGTATCAATGAATCATAATACAAAAATTACAAAATGTAACTTTCAAAATAGAGATAATTTTACCTCCCCCAAAATTGGACGAGGTCAATTGCCCGTTTGGGACCTATGTGCACCACGCCACAGGAGAGCAAGACATATGTGTGACTTCCGCGAGTCTCCACGTACTAGTCGACGCAGCCAGACGAGTTTTGCGTTTTTCACGTCTCCCTCCGTATGGTCACCAATGTTTTTCGATGAAAATATCTTGATTACTTTCGATACTTTTGATTCGGTAAATCAAAAGTCGAAAAGCAATTCGGAACATATCTACTGGAGAACAAAGTGATCGTGATTTAAATGCAAGGGGACGGGAGGAAAGAAGCCGTTTGTGTCGTTTCAAAAACAGTAGATGGATCCGGTATTTTATGTTTTGTTTTTCGCTTATTACGAGGCGAAAGGTCTCAAAACAGTGACAGCTTCTTCTACGTCCATTTCGATCGATTGTACGAATTGCTACGATGAACGACTGGCGACCCGACGACCGTCGCGCGTCGGTTGGCTGCTGATGAAAACTGGATACTCAATATTTCAGCTGCCATAGCCTGGCTTCCTAGTGCGTTATCGCCCTGATTGTTTAGTTTTTTCATAATTTTCCTAATACATTACATGGCTTTGAATAACGTAAATGCGAAAATAAATATTGAAAACATAGAGAAAAAAAATATAGTATGATTTTCATACAAACGGAGTACGAGCTAATACTATTGATTATTTTTAATAATCCATGCAAATTAATTGTTATTTTTTGTAATATATAACGTATAAATGTACTAACACCACATATACGCTATGTTCGGATAATCGTGTGATCAAGTTTTATATACATCTTTTTTAACAATTTTGTTGTAATAACTGTCGATTGTTATGATCATTTTTGATTAGTCTTTTAAATGTGATTACAAACAGTTTCTACTGTGTATATATAACGATTTATTTAGTAGCAATGAAAAAGGTTATTTGGTTTTTGTACCGTGAAAATTAAAACTAATAAATAAATGAATAATGTGTGAACTCGTGGAGTCATACTGCAGTTTGTACCGTTATGTAAACGACTATAAACCATCCATAACGATTACCATCTTTAAGCAATGATAAACTATAGTACTCATACGTCCAGTCCCGTTGTGTTCATAATCTTTTTAATTACACCTACGATTATTATTTGCAAACGTGTACACTTTTGATGGGCTACTGATGAACGTTAATGCAGTTTCGATAAAATAAATTAGCATGTCCGACACGAAACGCATTAGCCAAGAAATAAGTCGTAATTTAATCATTAATGTATGTAGGTACATGAGGTAAGATTGCCTTTACCACTTACGGCATCCGACACCGAACGCGCGTCGGATCGCAATGTTTTAAGCAAACAACGTGACAACCTAACGCCGCGCCAATTTCGCGTGTTCAAAAACATCAATCTTTGAAAAGTCTTTACCGTTCGGTCGAGCCGTAACGCTGCGCCCGCAGTATTCCATTTTCGTTTGCGTTGCGCTACGCGCGTTGTACCGAAAATCGGTCTTACAATACACGATTTGCAAACAGTTTCCACCTAAAATAGGATCACTATACGTGCACCGGACGCACAGCAGCAGGCTCGGTGTGAACAAATCATCATCCATTAGAAACGATGTTTTCAAGCGATTTTCCGCATTCGTGAACAGGATTGTTAGCGGTTCATCTTCACTGACGGTCGTCATTGCTCTGCGTTATTGCAATTTAAACGTAGAACATCAAAAATCAATAAAAAACAAGTAAGGTCGATGAAAAAATCTTGGTCAGAAATTGCATAGCAATACCACTCTAAGAGCTGTATCGATTTAAGCAATAAGTGGCGTTTAACACACGTTGTACGAGAGTGATTACGAATAATTTGTATTCGTCGCTACCGCATTTCCTCGCGTTTATTTGTCGTCTCTAAGAATAGCACACGAATCCAGTCGATCAAATTATAATGTCAGTCACGTCACGGTTTCCGAAATTAATACGGCGTACATAATTTATTTTTATTTATTTAAATTCAATATCGGAAAAGATTATTGGGACTTCCTGGGAGAAGCTCTATATCTTAGTTTACAGATACTCTTGGCAATATAAACTTAAAACTTAAATAAACATTAGACGGCAACGATTACTCATCGATCATTTCTGTACAGACTACAGGTAATATGTGTTTTAATTAATTATGGAATATGTTTTTAGTTTCAGTTACATCGTATTTATATTATAAACCTGTCACTGATATACCACCATGTATGCAATACATTTGGGACGTAAGAGAGTTTATAGAATATTTTACTATAGTATTATTTTAGTCACACCATTTACATATTTTTAGTTGCAACATAGTTCAAGATGATTTAAATATGGATAAAATATATTTACTTTCTTTATAATTTGACATGCGAAAAGTACAGAATTTTAAACATTCGTAAAAGAAAAAAAGAAAAATCTTAACGAAATGGTATTTGATAATTAAAAAAAAAAAAAAAAAAAAAGAATAAGCTAAAAAGAAAATTTATCACACATATCCCGTTATCATCACTAAAAATATGCTACCAATTAGGTTTTATCGTAAACGTATCGTGTTAACCAAGGGAATCCAAAGGCCGCAAAGAGAAAATTCATTTTTGACGCATCAGATGGTAGTTAACATAAATTATTACAAGACCGCTTCATTTATCCCCCTGTATAATAATTAATCAAAAGTCACTTCGACTTCAGATAGAGATAGTAACCGTGAAACCGCGATGTTGGCCAAGTTGCAACGATAACGTCGAATATTGGCAATTGATGATTGTGTTAACTGTTTTTGAAATTTGATCGGGAGGAAGATGTCTCTTGCCAAACATCACTATTGATCAAATATCCCACAATCGACAGTTACACATAGTATTAATCCGAATGAAATAAATTTAAAAAAAAATCAGCAGAGTTTTTCATTTCTATTCGATTGTTATTCTAACAAATATTTTGTTTGAGAAGGAAGACATGATATTTAGCATCTAAAAATGAATTTTAATTAAATCTAAAACGAATGTAATACAAGTTTATTTAATTTATTGAATTTGTGACTCGTTTAAATAAATTTATTTAGGTAAAAACTAAAATGTTGGATAAATCGATCGAAAAAGCGTAATGTAAAAAATACTTATATCTTAAAAATATTGAATACTCGCTCAAATAATATTGTATGATTTGGGTAAATTAATTTACAGATATTTACTGATTTATTTAATCAATTAATAAAGTGAACGAAAAAAAAGTTTCTACCTTCGAGTATATACGTAATAATGAAAATGAAAAACTTTTTCAAACTAAAACTGTTGTTGCCAAATGTATGAATGTTCAGTTAGTTCTTACTTTCCGATTTAATTTATACTTTGAATTTTATATTTTTACTTAAAAATAATACTATATGAATAAAATCTTTACACAAAATTTAATCAGAAGTTTTAAAGAAAAAAATGTGATTTATTTTTAAAACAATATTTTTATATTATACTAATATCCATCTACAAGATTTTTTTTTACAAAATATACTGAACATTTAATTAAAAACAATTCAAATTAGCAGTTCTCAATAGAATATGATAAAAGTGTATATAAGAAAAAAGAATAACTTATGCAAGAAAAATATATTTAAATAAAGTTGATTCATTTAAAAATGAGAAAAAAATTGAAAAAATATTATTCTCCATATTGTGTAAAATCATAATTATTAATATAATAAATATATGATATTTGATTTTAATATTAGTTTTAATTTACATAGGAACCTAACTAAAAACAATTTATAGCTCTACCATATTATAAGACTAATAAAATATACATATGTTGATTATTTATATTTGAACTCGTTCAAATATATATATGTATATATTACGAGCAATATGGAATACTAGGTTATGTACACATTGCTCGGGCAATTTGAACCTCCAATATAAATAAATAATTACAAAATGCAAAGTGTCTTGAAAAACAAGAAAATTAAATTGCTTAATCGTAAATATAGATTAATGTATATATAATTTTGCCTGGTTGTATCGGTATTACTATTTATTTTATCAATATGATGTAGGAAAACAATGGATATAACATAGAATAATATAAATATATAATATAAGATTATATTTATTTAAAGTAAGATATTTCTAACTTGTGATATGGTGCACCGGAGCTTCCGGCACCCAGATCTGCTGATAAGTACAAGTAAAGTTTATGGTATCGCGTAATTTAATTGGGTATATAATATATTTGGTACATAAAAGGGTTCACTGTTCCGGGCCCGTCGGAAGGGTTGAGCAAGGGGGCGGTATCGGGCCTGAATAGGCGCGACCAGTTTACGATTCGAGCGCGTGTTATTGTCACGAATTATGACAAGGCTCGGGGAAAGGGTGTACGACCGGCCGTGGACTTTCTATGGGCCATGGATGGGCAATTCATGTAACTAGATGGCCAATTTTTAGAAAATTAAAATTCAGCGGGCCAAAGTATAGGAAAAAAAAAAGTCATTCAAATATGAATTTTAATTAGTATTTATATACACCAAAATAATGAATTCAACACACACGACGACACGACACAAACGATACAAAGAAACTGATATAGTTAAACAGTTTGGTAAAAGCTGTACGTATACAAACATATGACATTTAGACATTTAACAATTACTATATCGATAAGATAGAGATGATAAACTTTAAAATTGTATGATGTAATTTGAATACATAGCACGGGCCAGATAGAAAAGGCTTGCTGGGCCGCCAATCGCCCACCCCTGTTATAGGCGAATGCTTGTACAAACGCGTTGGGTGGATATAAGGTACGGTCCTGTAAAGGGCTGTTTTTAGTCTCGTTGGACTATTGCAACAGGTCGAGGGGTGCCGTGTGTAATGCTGCCGGTACCCGAAGCCGTGAACGTTTACTTCCAGTAACGTTCGATGTTGTCGCGATTTCGTTTGCACGTCGTTGTCTTTACACGAGGCAATTTTATTCACCGTGAAATTATTGTATTTTGTACTTACGCGTACAGAATTAGCAGAACAATTTATTTTTGAAGCGCAAAATACTCGGAAGAGGAAGTGGGTTCGTGATTGGATTAGCAAAGTAGAAAAATAATGGTACTCTGCCTTGCTATTGAATTGGCTGAAGAGGATTTATCTGCTTGCAGAAATACTACGAGTTATCACGGACCGGTAATACAATTGATATCGAAAAATAATAGTGACTGGTAATAGTGAATAATCACTGATTACCTAGGAACCGTCGATGATACACGGATCTACGATTTTTAATTGCGAGTGGGTCACGCGATCAGCATAATCAAGCGTTCCGAGCGAGTAGAATTTAACAAGCTCAATTATATTTGCCGCGACTATTCATAACTACGACATGAATAACTCCCAGCGAATACGTTGTCAGACGAAGTGATTTTACTCGCTGGTACGTAGTCGCAGCAAGTAGTCATCTCATGTGACAGGGGCTTAAAGAGGGTCTCTACACAATTCATTAAATCGGATCAATAATTGGTGCAATACTCATATTCCTTAAATTTCTCAGTATTATTGCCCAATATTCAGTTATAGTAAAAAATATTCACTGGCTATTTCACTTAAGTTTTTCTGGTAGTAGTTTGATTTTTGATTCGAATAATCTTTAACTATTTATTTCCAAAGCACTAGTGAATACTGATACAACTGAATGGTTGTAAGATAAAATGTCCTATTTTGATTGACATAATTAACTCGTTTTGCTCGAGTATAGAAATATCAGATTGTCAAAATATAAATCTAATTCAATATTACAAGAATATATAAATAACAATAAAGTTACGCATATATATATGATGAGTTACAACATAAATACTCATTATGATTATCACAAGAAGTATTTGATATCACAAAATGTGTATATATGCCAGTAAAAACTATAATATACTAAATATTATTTTGTATTACACAATATCATATCTGCACGGACAATAATAATAATTTGTATATTGAGTGGTAAATTTCCAAATCTGTTCGATTTCTTCAATACATAGTACAACCATTCAATATCTATTCTCTACAATATCACTTATCGTGTAATGTTATTGATCACGTATGTTTCGCTTAGATGAAGTTATGAATAAGTATGATTTATTTCTGACTTCACTTAGAAGTTATGAAATATACCATAAGTTTTTTTTTTCCATTGGCATTATTTGAGAGAGTGAGTAGCATCAAAAGTTTTAGTCGACAGCATTTTAATTGACTTATGTTTACTCGAATAGGTTATAATATAACGTAATCTGTTCTATTTTATCGAGGTCAATTTTTTTTATTTCATTTATAAGAACAAATAATACCATAACAATTTGCTTCTACAATTAATTATGAGTTATTGAAATGTTCTATGTAAAAATCTTAGCTCAGAACAGTTTTAAAAATGATTTATAATTGCATTAAAATGCATTAAAATAAATATGTCCGACAGAAAAAAGACTTACAGTTGGTATCAGTATATTACCGGTTTTTCCTAACGTGGATTTGACTATTGAATTGTTATACTAATAAAAAGGCAAAGAAATTGTGCACTATATATATCGCATACAATCACTGACCTAATACATAACAAGTTTTTAACGATGTTTATGCAGTAACTTCTGAAGTTATCCGATAAGAAGTTTTCACAATTCCAATTCCATTGAAATTTTAAAATGGCACCAACTATGAAAAGGAACTATATATAATTAATGTTTACCATAAGAAATTTACGATATTAGAGATTTTTATTATACCTAATAGGAAATCCAGATATATATATATATATATATATATATATATATATATATTACATGCTTAAGCTATAATGAACACTAGTTATTATAATGTAGAATATAAAAGTCCTAGATCGATGCTGAAATTTTATCGAAACTGTTACCTAAGCTTCGAATAGTGTAATAAGATACAAATTGTATTAATTGGTTATTTTGAGCGCTATTTGTTTATTATTTTTAAATGTTATATTATAATATTGTTATAGACTTGAAAATAATGTTTTTATATACATATAAAATATAGAGTTTAATTTTTGCTATGGAATGTTGAAATTTCTAAACGACGTAAAATCTAGAACCGAGAAGTGTTTTAAAATAATCCACAGTTGGCATTGAATATTTTTCATAATTTCAACTTAACCTCGACTTAATGAAAAAAAAATATTCTGTATAATCAAATTGTTTTTTTTCTATATATTTGTTATAAATGACATTAGATGACGATTAAAAATTCATTAATCTGAGCCGACGGTGACGTTTCTGTCACTTGGAATCGCATCACTTTATAATTTATAGATGACATTTTAGTTTATGGCTTTTGACTTTTGACTTTGACCAGTCATCAAGTCAACCATTTATTATTATTCAATATTTTTGTTTATATTTATTTAATGGTTCACTATAATACATCCATCAGTACTTCGGCAACGGTTAATATTCTGATAATATTACTACTACTGTATTTACAAAACTTTTGGAATACCTCTTCTTCAATTTTCGTTCTTTTTTTTTCTTTCGATTTTTCGACGATAATCCACAACTATAATAGATTTATAGAATTGTCGGACTTTATGAATCGTGAAAAGACGAAAGAACTTAAGAGAACCACTACTGAAACCTAAGGGATTTCATTACGTTATATTGTTTGCAGTAAACCAATCACACGTGATTCCAATGGCAAATTAATTGCTTGGAAACAAGGCATTTTGTATTTAGTCCATACTGCAAACCTGTCTATTCAAATACAATATAATTTGTATCAGATTTTTTTTCTCATTCAAATACCGTAGCTGTTTTTCGATAATACAATAATCGTTTTATTCCATATCATTGATTATGAGTCATAATTTATTGCCTATATCAGTAGATTATATGTTTCATTTAAAGACACTAATATATAATACTATTTTTATTTTTTTAATAGACTTTGTATAAAATATTCAAACATTTTTGTGCGCAGATTTGGTAAACATAAAAATTGATAAGGATCAAGACTTCCAGAAATGTATTATTTATTTATATGGTATTAATATATATTTGAATAGAAACTATTGTTTGAGAGCCAACGGGACTCATTAAAAAAAAATACTTATATACTTATGTTGATTTTAAATTATTTTAATATATTTTTATTTCCATAGAGGCAACAGCTATAATAAATTATCAATTGTTATGTTGATTGCTTAAAAATGTGTGTTTTAAAATACAATGGATAATTTTAAACTTACATATATTTTATATATAACTATTTTGAGAATAAATTACTATATAGTTAGCCTCTAATGATTCTTATCATAATTGTATTTAATATAAAATCATAAATCCATAATAATAAAGTTGATTCAATTCTGTACGCAAATTTAATATTAAATTAATAATTTATCCAAAAGTAGAATATGAAAAATATGTTAAGGTTTCAATATAAATCCGATATAATAACTTTTACTAGCCATTGTAAATAACGTAAAGAAAAAAAAATGAATATGGATAATTCAACATTTTACACCACTTAACAGCGATTTGATTTTGGATGAGTTCAAAGTCCAATGTGGAGTTTTTCATCTACATATAAGTGTATTACGCATACTATTAACTTCAAAATATAGGTTCCTATGATTTAATATTTATGGATAAAAGTATCATTTATAAAATTGACCATATTATTTTTATCAAACAACGAATTTAAATTATATTTTTTAATCAATTATACAAATACATGTTGGTATATATATATTATTCGAAAATCTCCCAACTAAGATTACTGATTTATATTTTATTAATGTATTTAAAATGATAAAGGTAATAAATGATTGTAATTAAAAATATAGATTATGTAATATATTCTTAAAATGGATAACCATTTTTAAAATTAAAATCTGTGGATCTCCTTCGCAATGGACACGTACACGATATTACATACGGTATTACAGTTATAACTAATGAAATATTATGAGTAACTGATTGGTAGTTATCATTAAAAGACGTTTCTTATTTTCGCAACTTTATATTTATAACTTAATTGCCAGAAATCTCAAAAAAAAATGGTTATCTTTACGAATGTATAAGCGATCTAATTATTTCTCACAATTCACACATTATTTATCATGGTTAGATATACTCGTATTTGTCCAAATAATTTGGTTTTAAAAAAAAAAAATATTTTTCTCCTTAATTATTTATATTCAGAGTTTAGCTCTCGTAATTGAAATTTTAGAAAGATATCTGAACATTTTAAGAATACTGAAGCTATTTTAATATTACAAACTTCTAAATTAGAAGAAAAAAAATGAAACGGAATTTTAGGCTGAAATGTTTTTAAAAAAATTAGTCAATTAAAAATTAAATTTTATTGTAATTATAAAACTATAAACAATATTTATTTAAGAACAACATAATATAAATTTTTTTAAACAGAAACAATTCAGATTATAATATTTATTCCTATTTAAAATATGTTTATTTTTTTAAACCACGATTTAGTTTTTCAACTCACAATTATTTTTTCTCTTCGATAAAATTATAAATGTAAAAGCTTTTTACTCAACTGAATAGAAAAAAATATGAAATTATAAATTATTACATATGAACTGGTCATGAATTATTTAAATTAACTAAGAAAATATGCAAGTGAATTGAAATATAAAATACATTAAATCGAAATATTTACATGAAAAATTTAATATCAATCGAGAATTCAAATTGTTTTTTCAACTTTAAACTACCGCGTATATATTTTAAGACGTTTTTGTTTTGACGAAACTTATAATTTTTTCGGAAAAATTAAAATATGCTAATGTCATTATTTAAAAATAACTTTGTATTATCTTGTGTCAGAAATACAATTTATATCCAATAGAGTTTGAAAAATTATGAGCCAGTAAGCGTGAGATAATGATTCGATTATAAAATATAAACGTGATATATTACTGAGAATACTGTACATGATTAGCAGGAGTTTTTTTCGTTACATGTAAACACAAAGTTTATTAAAACGAAAAAAGTCATTATACATTTATAATGAAGAAACATAAATAAAAATTACCTAAATAGAGTATATCGTAGTATATTTATAAATGGAAAATTATTGTTCATTCTAATGATACCTTAAAAATGAAATTTACATGCCAAATATCATGTTTAACGTACTCAAAGTTAATGATTTAACAATATAAGCTTTAATGAGTAACCACTGTATAACTGTATATTACTATTAAAACAATCAAAATATTTCTTAATCCAAAAATGAATAATAAAATTCTGGTGTCAACCAAGTGGTGATAAAACGAGTGGCTAATGTTGATCATATTTTAATCTCTCATTGTTCATTCCATTGAAATTCTCACACGTTTCGTGCACCGATATGGCGAAGAATTAAATTAATAGGGTTTTAGTATAGTATGTGGTAGTCCTTCGGGAATATGCCTATCAAAAAATTGTTGATCTTGTTATTAATTTTCGTTAAAATAAGTTGATACTTCAAAGCTACTATTGTCGATGGAAAATATTATTAATTTTAAATACTTTTTAAATTACTGTTTAATGTAAACTAACCAGATCAAAATACAAAAATTAAAATAAATTGTGATCTCTAATGATTTTGGTACTATTAAAATGAATAATAAATTGATTTGTTATTTTTTAATAAATTCAATTCAAGGATTTTGCTAATAATGAGTTCTATTTGTCTTAAAAAAAACTAATGGTTGTGCCTAATGTTAGAAATATATGAGATTTATGTGAACTTTATAAAGATTTCAATGATAATTTTAAAATTAAAATTTGAAATCAAGGGGGTAGGAATACAATGCCATTATATGGGACATTGAGTACAATCAAACATATGATTTTAAAACAAAAAATAAAATCAATCAAACATGTTTTAAGAGTATTCGGTACACTATGTTCGATTGATAAATAAACCTACACTTCTTTATGGTATTTTCAGTCATATAATACCGTACATATATTCTCAAACTTCAATTGTTACCATAAGTTATAATATTATGTCCTGCAAAAACCATCTACGGTCTGTCTAAACTTTTGAAATCAATGGAATAATAAAATAAAAGTTTTCCATCTACCAACAATGATATATAAATCCCTAAATTAATACAATATACTTCAGTAACGTTTATTTTTTTTCTTATGCTTTTTATTGTAATAAATGTATTAAAATCTATTGCAAAATCAATAATCTTATTGATTGTTTGAATATAGTTTTTTTATCATAGTTCTGAATCATTTTTAGACAATGATAAAAATTGTTATATAATAATAATTGTTATTATTCAATTTCAATGGTTATGACAGCTCGTGGCATTGATCACCTACCACATACGTATTAATTGGTATTATAATGTTATTATCTTTGCGTATTTTTATTTTATTTTAATTAGTAAATTATTTTCTTTTGTAATTGATAACAAATTATCAATTATTTAACACTTCTATTGTCATATTTAACAAGTGATAAAATTAAGTAGTTAATTTTAAATTAATTATTTAATATTATTTTATATTAATTTTATATTATTTAATATATTTTTTTAATTTCAATTTTTATAAGCTTTTCAGTTATATAGTTATATATATATATGTATATTTATAAAGTTCTTCAAACATCCATTTGCTAACAATTGACTAGTTAAGGCAATAAATAAGTTTTCCTACACTGCACAGTGACTGGTAGCATTTTAATTTCTGATTTATGACCAAAAAGCACTAACACTGGCATCATAACACCGACTGTAACACGATAATATATATTTTTATCAAAGTAGATGAGTGTAAAATATATTACATTTTTCCTTTAAGTAAAAATGTTCATTGACTACACTTAACCAAATTATGGATCATATATTTTTAATTTGCTATAACATGAAATATTATCATTGGTCTAAATTTAATGACAAAATTTAAACTAAAAGATATTTCTTGGGAAATCAATTATACCATCGAGATAATTCGTAGTGTTTGTTAAGGTACGATTGAATATAATATAAGACAAAGTTCGCTGTAATCTCAAATAAGAAGAAACATCAGTCAAACTCTTATTTATTTTGAACTAACGTTACACCCATATACGAAGTCGAAATATGTAAATAATTATCGATTTGTAAGGCTTATTGAAATAAAACCAGCAAGATTTAAGATTTTTTTTGAATATGTGAATTTTTATTTTAACAATGATTTTCACAAAAAAAAAACATAATATTATAATAATATGCAGCATTAATTTATTTGTGTATTTCAATGATTTATAAAATATCAATATGATAATAAGAATTTAGATAGAGATGTATTATCGACGATCTCTATTTGGTACTTTTATTCGACACAATTATTTAAAATGTTTAAGTAATTCAACGTTGACAGTTATTGCGGTCATAATATATTTGAACGACTTAAATTTTATATATGTAGGTATACGAGATAAAAACATAATACTAAAAATCTTATTGAACCGTGTACAGTCGTTAAACACGAACTTAGCAATCAATGTCTGTACAAGATAGGACTAGAAACATGCATCTTCTGAGGAAGTCGAACTTTTGTGGTAATAATTTAAATCGAAGCAGAATGGTGGATAATACGTATGAGCAACTTATCAGCGCTATCAACCACAATTGAAAATCCCTAACATCAATGCATACATACTTACAAATACTCTGATCGAGTATTCGAGATCACTGGGCTGTTTAAAAATAATGCAAGCCCAACTATTTAATTTATTTTTCTCTTATCTTTACTTCACGCTATTCAAATATTGTGTAAAATATAATTGTATTCTTGATATTTTATTAAATCGAAATTAACCATGGGCGAGAAAATATATTTTATGTACAAAAAGATATTCATATTCTATATAAATACATGCAACATTTTATTGAATATTTTTCTAAAGAATGATTTTAAACAACGAATTTTGGATTCATTGAGAGTTATATATGTGAGAAATGAAACAGCAAAAATGTAATTATTCACATATTGAAAAATTCTTATTGAATCTAATAATTGGTTTCTTCATTTTGAAACACATTTTAGTTAGATTTAAAATAAATTGATAAATTAACGTCCAAAGTCAATCAGACCTTGAACTAATCTTTAAATATTTAGATTTATTCCATTGTCAAAAACTTATCGTATAAGATATTCCATTTAGTTACAAAAAAAAAGTTCATAAAAATATCAATCTAATATTTTATTTCCTTAGTTTCTATGCAACTGAAAATATTATAAGTATAATATTAGATTGATATTTTTATGGTTTATTTTTCGGAAATATTTTTGAAACTATTCAAAAAAATTTTATTGGCCATGTTAGACCATATATTAAATAGTTACTTATTACTATGAAAAAATATGAATACATTATTAATAAGGTACCTACCGTAAAATGTAGGTTGGGAAAAAAATGCTTGTTCTTCGAAAAAACCCTATTATCGACTCATTTGTGTAATATAACGAGTCCTAAAAAATATGATACTCTTCGTATGGTTATTACGGCTAATTTAATATTATTATTTTTATTTTTTAATAGTATGTGATGTATTTACTGTATTATAAGCTTTCTATTACACGAATATAATTTATGGTCGAAAACCGTCGAACAAGTATTTAACATTTTTATTCAAATGACATGGATGAACATTGAAATAAATCATAGAGAAATATCGTATGATCACGATGTTGATGAATGATGAAAAATATAGTTGCAGTTGTTCGAATCACAAGGACATCATGTACAGCGTATTTGGTTAAAAGTTATTTTGTGCTCGATGTGATTTTAAAAATAGAACTAATAACATGTTAGCGGATATCGCATTAATCATTATTTGTTACTTATGAGTTTATATGGCATAAATGTGCAAGTTTTTAAAAAAAGAGAAACTCCCCGCGTTATCTCGTGTTCCATAAATCAATTCTATACTTATGTTGACATTGCGTTTCATGCACGGTATATCTGCTTGGTTCCAGTAATTATTAACAAGGTAAAAAAGGGATATATATATATATATACAGTGTTATTATAATATAAATATACGATGACGTTAAAATAAGCGTAAAGATAAAAAATAATAAAACGGTAACAAATATTACTCAATATTGAAATAAATAAATAAGTGCTTATCCTGGAGTATTATTATACTTGTAATGTAGGACCAGTTTCAAACTAAAAGTGCATTATCAAATACCTCATTAGTCGCCATTAGTTGCCCCTCCCCCTTATGGTCTAGTTTTCTTATTGTTATTTATTTATTATTTGTAATACACTAGCTAAATACGTAAATGTGAATATTTGTGTGAAGTTTGTACCCCTCCCATATAAAATGGTCTAGGAAAGCCACTGTTACAAATATTATAATACTCCGGGCTAAGCATTTATTTATTTATTTATTTTTTAATTAATTTCTGTATAAAAACTATTTATTGCTATATTAATTTACGAGTATTAGCCATTTAATAATTTTTAAATAATAGTGTATTATCGTTATCACTAATCAGAAAATCAATAACTAAAAAAATATTTATACATTCAATTTTTACTATGAAGATTAACTAATATTCGAGAAAGCGCAGGACCAAGGGGATTTCTTACCATAAGATCAATATGCTAACAGTTTTATGATAAAAAATGTATATAAATGAATTTTATAATAATTTTGTGTATAAATACAAGACCCGAAGACTGGTATAAAATAATATAATACAGTAAATTAAAATGTGTAAAACGCGGTGATATGAAAAATCTGCTAGCGATTGAAGCTCAGTGCTTGTAAGCTGCTACCTAGAAGAAATATAACCATGTGTATTGCGACATTCTATACATTTTATATTGAAAGAGAAACTTCTGAATAAATGGTTATCTTCTTTGATTTTTTTTATTTTCTTATTAAAAACTTTGTGTTCAATATATTTTATATGTCAACAAAATCTAACACCTGATGAAAACATTATTTATAGTGATTTACAATGTGTTAACAGTTCACTATACAACAGACCTATGTTTTGAACAACATACATTTTATTTTTTTGTTATTTACATTTTTAAATTTAAAAATACACGAGCAGGCACAATTGACATTTTCTGTTAAAAATGTCTAGGTAACCAAATTATCATTGGGAATGTATAATGTTATTTTAATCTGAATTTGAGAAAATTTCCAATCATGATTCATTTTTATTGATTCGAATTTTTATGGTGGAATAAATTACTCATTTTAATACTATTCAACTTTCTTTTTATTTTTTATTTAAATATATATTTTTGCTGATAAAAGCAAATAAAGACAAACACTATTTTATTGTATTTCAACAGATGTGTGTAATTACAATTTTATTTATTAACTCACACACCTCTATTCCATCAGCGAAAACAACTATTTTTATCGATTTTTCCATTGTATTTTTAAACGTTTTCTATAACAGTTAAATTTAGAATAAAAATGTTGATTGGATTATATAGACTATAACCGTATCCTGCAAAATGTTCACCATAAATTTATACGTTTTATCATTAACTGTAGAAATAAACCATCATCCTTTGTAAAAGAAAATTATATATATAGAAAGGAAGAAAGATTAATCTACAATTAAATTGTATCCTATGATAGGTATTAGAGAGAACAAAGTTGACTTTAGCCATTGCGTTTGTACTTTATATAAAATATTGATTTTCAGAAACCTTGTTATAATTAAATATAGACAAATATTTGAAATATCAAGTTTCAAATCGGCTTCTAATGAACCTAACACAAATAATTCAAACGTATAAAATACTATAAAATCATATGAAATTCAACAGTTATTGTAGGTTAAACAAACTATTGGAAATCCATCATACCTTTTAGATTTGATCGAGATTTCCACTGATAGCGTGACACTATAACTACAAAATATTCAACTTAAAGAACACCAAAATCTAAAAGATTTTACATTCTGTTAATACAATAGTATACATACGTTTATTTGAGAATGTTTATTTTGATGTTTTTCCGTTCAACTTTTGAATTGTTTTTTTTTTCGAAACTCAACTCGTATATTTATTTACCGTTTAGAAATAATATTTGGGTAATAATATTATTGCCAGGGTGTATTAAAAAAAATGCTCCATATTTATATAAGAAGTCAAGTTTGTAGTTTCTAGACATATGTACAAAAGCACAATTCATGCATTACACACTATTAACAATGTAAACTTTTACACAAAAAAAAATATTGTGATCAATAATTTTCTATTTTTTTAATATTTTCATTGCAAATTAATTTTGTACAGTATTCATATTTGAATTTATGATTGCTATACACTATATAATTTCGTTTTAAGCCTGATTCACACCTATCCGGCACGGCACAGTACTGGACTGAAACGTAACGGCACCGTTAATTCACACCTGTTAACGGCAGAATACCGGACTGAAACGTAACGGCATATTAGCATTCAAGTGTTAGAATTTTGTAATTTGTTTTGAATTTTTTTAGTAGGTGTTGATACCTTGTAATAAGAATGAAACAAAAAATAATATGAGCATAGTAATAAATTGATATTAAGATCCTTGAATAAATTCAATGAGTGGATTAAAATGTTGTATTTTTGATAAACAAACGCGAGGATTACAAATTATACTTTAAAAGGAATGTAGAAAATCTAAATATTTTCATTTCTAAATAAAATTATGTAAATTTTAATATTTTTTCACCGATATTTGTCGGTTTCTACATTCACACTGCACCGACACTACACGTACAGACACAGACCGGCACGAACCGGACCGTCAAAACATTATTTTGAATGATGGTTAGTCGGTCCGGTCGGTGCTGGTCTGTGCTGGTACGGTGACGTACTCACCGATGTGAATTATCTCATATAAACTAATAATACCTACAATGTTTTATCGTGCCGTTACGTGCTGTGCTATGTCGTGCCGTGCAGGACAGGTGTGAATCAGGCTTAAACCGTTTTATAACGTGAAATACAAGTAATCAATTTCATTGTAAATACCTAGGTGAATAGATGATTGTGTTTACAACGTCTAAAACAGGGTTTTTTTTCTTAATATTTACTATATATTCAAATACAAAAAAAAAAAAAAGGATTTTATATAGCAAAACATACAAAAACATACATTAGACATAAAAAGTAATACTTATCTAAAAGGCAATTTAAATGCCAAAAATTGTTTTATATACAGTATGTCCCATGAGTCCCGTATCAC